>NC_042974.1:57924384-58030096 GCF_901001165.1 Salmo trutta | reverse complement strand
CGCAAGGTCCCCCTGCTCAAGAAAGCACATATACATGCCCGTCTGAAGTTTGCCAATGAACATTGAATGATTCAGAGGACAACTGGGTGAAAGTGTTGTGGTCAGATGAGACCAAAATGGAGCTCATTGGCATCAACTCAACTCGCCGTGTTTGGAGGAGGAGGAATGCTGCCTATGACCCCAAGACACCATCCCCACCGTCAAACATGGAGGTGGAAACATTATGCTTTGGGGGTGTTTTTCTGCTAAGGGGACAGGACAACTTCACCGCATCAAAGGGATGATGGACGGGGCCATGTACCATCAAATCTTGGGTGAGAACCTCCTTCCCTCAGCCAGGGCATTGAAAATGGGTCGTGGATGGGTATTCCAGCATGACAATGACCCAAAACACACGACTAAGGCAACAAAGGAGTGGCTCAAGAAGAAGCACATTAAGGTCCTGGAGTGGCCTAGCCAGTCTCCAGACCTTAATCCCATAGAAGGAGGGAGGGAGCTGAAGGTTCAAGTTGCCAAACGTCAGCCTCGAAACCTTAATGACTTGGAGAAGATCTGCAAAGAGGAGTGGGACAAAATCCCTCCTGAGATGTGTGCAAACCTGGTGGCCAACTACAAGAAACGTCTGACCTCTGTGATTGCCAACAAGGGTTTTGCCACCAAGTACTAAGTCATGTTTTGCAGAGAGGTCAAATTCTTATTTCCCTCATTAAAATGCAAATCAATTTCTAACATTTTTGACATGCGTTTTTCTGGATTTTTTTGTTGTTATTCTGTCTCTCACTGTTCAAATAAACCTACCATTAAAATTATAGACTGATCATTTCTTTGTCAGTGGGCAAATGTACAAAATCATCAGGGGATCAAATACTTTCCCCCCCTCACTGTAAGAACACATTCTCATTTACAATGACTGCCTTGTTCAGGGGCAGAATGACAGATTTTTATCTTGTCAGCTCGGGGATTCGATGTAGGAACCTTTCGGTTATTGGCCCAACGCTCTAACCACTAGTTTACCTACCGCCCCAGGAGAAAGGGAGCTGTTAAATTCTACAACCACCTAAAAGGAAGTGATTCCCAAACCTTCCATAACAAAGCCATCACCTACAGAGAGATGAACGTGGAGAAGAGTCCCCTAAGCAAGCTGGTCCCGGGGCTCTGTTCACGAACACAAACACACCCCACAGAGCCCCAGGACAGCAACATAATTAGACCCAACCAAATGACGAGAAAACAAAAAGATAATTACATGACACATTGGAAAGAATTAACAAAAAAACAGCGCCAACTAGAATGCTATTTGGCCCTAAACAGAGAGTACAGTGGCAGAATACCTGACCACTGTGACTGACCCAAACTTAAGGAAAGCTTTGACTATGTACAGACTCAGTGAGCATAGCCTTGCTATTGAGAAAGGGCACCGTAGGCAGACCTGGCTCTCAAGAGAAGACATGCTATGTGCACACTGCCCACAAAATGAGGTGGAAACTGAGCTGCACTTCCTAACCTCCTGCCAAATGTATGACCATATTAGAGACACATATTTCCCTCAGATTACACAGATCCACAAAGAATTCGAAAACAAACCTGATTTTGATAAACTCCCATATCTACTAGGTGAAATACCACAGTGTGCCATCACAGCGGCAAGATGTGTGACCTGTTGCCACAAGAAAAGGTCAACCAGCGAAGAACAAACACCATTGTAAATACAACCCATATTTATGCTTATTTATTTTCCCTTTTGTACATTAACCATTTGTACATCGTTACAACACTGTATATATACATAATTTGACATTTGTAATGTCTTTATTCTTTTGAAACTTCTGTATGTTAAATGTTTACTGTTAATTTTTATTGTTAATTTCACTTTTGTATATTATCTACCTCACTTGCTTTGGCAGTGTTAACACATGTTTCCCATGCCAATAAAGCCCCTTGAATTGAATTGAATTGAGAGGTAGATGGAGAGCGTGAGATAGCGATAAAAGACAAAGAAGTAGCGTGATGCTATGCCTTCATCCATTCCGTGTTAAACCAGATTGGAAAGGCGAATCGGTTTGCTGGAAATTGCTGATGTAACGGCAGTGAACAATGTCCCAAGATCATAATATCGATATGGCATTGACCTAGCCTGGTCGACGTGACTCACGTGATCACTGCGCAGTCAGGAGGACTTCGAGTTGGGTGTCAGCCAGACTTGCACTGACCCTACACTGGGCTGAAATAAATTATTTTTTTAAAGTACCAAGGCATCAAGAGTAGAGCACAAGACAGACCATAATACAGCCCCGCCATCCTCACATGCCCTGCTCTACAGGAATCTGTTTCACAATGGCCGGGCAGACACCTCAGTGAAGGCTTGAGGTAGACATTGTTGCTAAGAACAGATCTAGGATCAGCTTATTGTTCTTCAGGGCTACTACCACAAACATGTGGAGGTGAAAAGTAAAACTGACCATAAATCAGCACCGAGGGGGTACTATTAAAGTGTCACCAGCCACATCACTGGTGACACTTTGCTTCTTGTCTAATATGTTGAAACTTGACTGCCGATGTGCTGAACGTTTTGGTACTGTATCAACAGCGGACTAAATAAAAAAAGAACAAAAGATCGTTTTTGAGTGGATGTTCCCTTGCAGTCAGTGATAAGATGAGGAAGGGTGTTGGCTTGGTTTTAACAGTTGTGCGGAGTTGGTGTGTGTGTGGGTGTGTTTGTGTGTGTGTGTCTGTGTGTGGGTGTGTTGTTGGGGAAGTGGTAAAACATGAAGAGGGGGTGTCATCATCACTGTAACAGCCTTGCTAGAAGCTGGGAATTTTAACTAGTTAGCAGCCAGGACATGAAATGCTTTGAAGACCATCTGAGGATACTTCCTGTTGATAAGGATGTAGTATCCTGTTGGACAGGTCAGCACACACTGTACATAGATTTTTTCTATTTTTATTTTATTTTGTGTTATTGACTGTACGTTTGTTTATGTGTAACTCTGTGTTGTTGTTTTTTGTCGCACTGCTTTGCTTTATCTTGGGCAGGTCGCAGTTGAAAATGAGAACTTGTTCTCAACTGGCCTACCTGGTTAAATAAAAAAATACATTTAAAAAATGGCCTTTGGATGCCTCTGTGGTGCTTTCAAAAGAGATGTTGGAAATCAGTTGCATTACTCTGTGCCATGAAAATTGAATGAAGAATGAAAGAAATAAATCATATAGTCAATAAATACATTAATCTGTTGCTGTTTAAGACGTCACAGACTGAGGACAGAGACAGGTTTATGGGCAGAATGGTTTAATTTTACATCAGGCTTGTGACACCTGAGGGTTTTAAACGGTAAGTATAGTCAGATCAATTGATAACTCGTTTTGACAGATGTAGCCTGCCCACTACAGCTTCAGGTGTACAGGTGTCTTTCATATTCGATGGGACATATAAAGATGAATCATACTGTAAACGAACCCTTAAAAAGCTTTGCTCATTGGGGCTATATTTTGGAATGTGTCTTGCAGTTAGAGAAGCGTGCTCGTTCATACAGTGTATTCCCCTTGCATGTTCTCTGCTGCTGATTCGACGATGGCCTCGTCAGTTTTTGCCTCGACCGCCCCTTGTTCACGGACTCTCTGGTGAAGCTGACCGCACTAGCTGCGTTGTGCAGCTACGAGACCAGCTACGAGACCGGCCCCGAGAAGTCACGATACTTTATCATACATTTTGAATTATAAATACGGATTTTGTGGGTTATCATAAAAAACTACTGGCATTTAATCGTGTCCTATCTGTGTCAATGTCTCTTAGCCTACTTGCCCAGGTAAGTTTTTCTTTGCGCTCAACTTTTTGTTTTGCTTATGCAGTTTACCATTTCATTCGGCTATTTGTTTAAGTATGAAGGCTATTCATTAACCTTCTATAAATGTAATCTCACAAATATCCATAGACTCACTGTGTCAAATGAAAGTAAGGTATGGAGTAACGTTTTTTGTTTTGTTTAAATTGTTTAATGTTACCTAACTGTCTATTCACAATCAAGTCATCATATTTTATATCTGAAACTATGTATGCTGCCTATGTATACGGTTCTATGGTCCTGTAGCCTAAATTTAGCCTAACATGCACATATGTTATTGTGGGAAAAGTGTCGTGGGTCTGTCCATAGATCATTTGTCATGAAACATAATCTGGCCTGCAGAATATTTTAGGGTTGCTTGTGTTGCAATATATAACAGGTCTATGCTTAGGTCTTATCAGATCAACAATATTGTCCACAAATGATATTCATTTTAAACTGGGTGGTTCAAGCTCTGAATGCTGATTGGCTGAAAGCCATGGTATATCAGACCATATACCACAGGTATGACAAAACATTTAGTTTTACTGCTCTAATTACGTTGGTAATCAGTTTCTAATAGCAATAAGGCACCTCTGTTATTACACTGTTTCATAGGGGGACCCACTAACTGACATATCAACACAGTAATGATGCAGCCTCTCCAAATGTCAAGGGTAGCAACACTACTTAAAACAGAGGTGTCACTACTCTGACCTCATTAGGGAGATCAGCCAATATAATTGATTGGAGAGCTTGTTAGCGTCACAGCTAACTCATGAAACACTAGATGGAATCAGGCAGATCAATGGAGAGAGTAGGCTCTGTGGTAACATGTTCGTTACTCAATAACAATGTGCTCTTGGTGCTTAGCTTGCAACACCAGGCAGGTCTAATTGATATATTCAGTAGACCTGTTTAAACCATCACATGCCTCTATAGATTTTTGGTTTTCAGTTTTGGCCAGGCGCCGGTCTTACTTGTGCATATTGGACCCGAATGACCGAGCAAACACCTCAAATCTGAATCTGATGATGAGGTATTCCTTACAGGTTGGCCTTATCCAATGAGATTCCTTTATTTTAACCCTGGCCAATTGTACCTGTGCCCCACATTCCTCCCATGTGATCCCTTTGGCAGAGACAGAACTATCTACATTTATCCACAATCTTTGATTGACGCAACCAATGTCAATTTAAGAGGTGTGAACTCCCAGTACAGGGTTGGAAAGAGAAAGAAGGGTAAAGGGGGGGTTAGAGAGAGAGAAGGGTAAAGAGGGGGGGTTGGAGAGAGAAAGAAGGGTAAAGAGGGGGGTTAGAGAGAGAGAAGGGTAAAGAGGGGGGGTTGGAGAGAAAGAAGGGTAAAGAGGGGGGTTAGAGAGAAAGAAGGGTAAAGAGGGGGGGTTGGAGAGAGAAAGAAGGGTAAAGAGGGGGGTTAGAGAGAGAGAAGGGTAAAGAGGGGGGGTTGGAGAGAAAGAAGGGTAAAGAGGGGGGTTAGAGAGAAAGAAGGGTAAAGAGGGGGGGTTGAGAGAAAGAAGGGTAAAGAGGGGGGTTGGAGAGAGAGAAGGGTAAAGGGGGGGTTAGAGAGAAAGAAGGGTAAAGAGGGGGGTTGGAGAGAGAAAGAAGGGTAAAGAAGGGGGTTAGAGAGAGAGAAGGGTAAAGAGGGGGGGTTGGAGAGAAAGAAGGGTAAAGAGGGGGGTTAGAGAGAAAGAAGGGTAAAGAGGGGGGGTTGGAGAGAAAGAAGGGTAAAGAGGGGGGTTGGAGAGAGAGAAGGGTAAAGAGGGGGGGGTTGGAGAGAAAGAAGGGTAAAGAGGGGGGTTAGAGAGAAAGAAGGGTAAAGAGGGGGGGTTGGAGAGAAAGAAGGGTAAAGGGGGGGTTAGAGAGAAAGAAGGGTAAAGAGGGGGGTTGGAGAGAGAAAGAAGGGTAAAGAGGGGGGTTAGAGAGAGAGAAGGGTAAAGAGGGGGGGGTTGGAGAGAAAGAAGGGTAAAGAGGGGGGTTAGAGAGAAAGAAGGGTAAAGAGGGGGGGTTGGAGAGAAAGAAGGGTAAAGAGGGGGGTTAGAGAGAGAAAGAAGGGTAAAGAGGGGGGTTGGAGAGAAAGAAGGGTAAAGAGGGGGGTTGGAGAGAGAGAAGGGTAAAGAGGGGGGGTTGGAGAGAGAAAGAAGGGTAAAGAGGGGGGTTGGAGAGAGAGAGAAAGAAGGGTAAAGAGGGGGTTGGAGAGAGAGAGAAAGAAGGGTAAAGAGGGGGTTGGAGAGAGAGAAGGGTAAAGAGGGAGGGTTGGAGAGAGAAAGAAGGGTAAAGAGGGGGGTTAGAGAGAGAGAGAAAGAAGGGTAAAGAGGGGGTTGGAGAGAGAGAGAAGGGTAAAGAGGGGGGTTGGAGAGAGAAAGAAGGGTAAAGAGGGGGGTTGGAGAGAGAAAGAAGGGTAAAGAGGGGGGGTTGGAGAGAGAGAGAAGGGTAAAGAGGGGGGTTGGAGAGAGAGAGAAAGAAGGGTAAAGAGGGGGTTGGGAGAGAGAGAGAAGGGTAAAGAGGGGGGTTGGAGAGAGAAAGAAGGTAAAGAGGGGGGTTGGAGAGAGAAAGAAGGGTAAAGAGGGGGGTTGGAGAGAGAAAGAAGGGTAAAGAGGGGGGTTGGAGAGAGAAAGAAGGGTAAAGAGGGGGGTTGGAGAGAGAGAGAAGGGTAAAGAGGGGGTTGGAGAGAGAGAGAAGGGTAAAGAGGGAGGGTTGGAGAGAGAAAGAAGGGTAAAGGGGGGGTTGGAGAGAGAGAGAAAGAAGGGTAAAGAGGGGGTTGGAGAGAGAGAGAAGGGTAAAGAGGGGGGTTGGAGAGAGAAAGAAGGGTAAAGAGGGGGGTTGGAGAGAGAGAGAAGGGTAAAGAGGGGGGTTGAGAGAGAAATAAGGGTAAAGAGGGGGGTTGGAGAGAGAAAGAAGGGTAAAGAGGGGGGGTGGAGAGAGAGAGAAGGGTAAAGAGGGGGTTGGAGAGAGAGAGAAGGGTAAAGAGGGGGTTGGAGAGAGAAAGAAGGGTAAAGAGGGGGGTTGAGAGAGAAATAAGGGTAAAGAGGGGGGTTGGAGAGAGAGAGAAGGGTAAAGAGGGGGTTGGAGAGAGAGAGAAGGGTAAAGAGGGGGTTGGAGAGAGAAAGAAGGGTAAAGAGGGGGGTTGGAGAGAAAGAAGGGTAAAGAGGGGGGTTGGAGAGAAAGAAGGGTAAAGAGGGGGTTGGAGAGAGAGAGAAGGGTAAAGAGGGGGGTTGGAGAGAGAGAGAAGGGTAAAGAGGGGGGTTGGAGAGAGATGCAAAGAAGCAATGGATGTTTGTTGAAGAAGCAAAATTGTTTTCTTAGTTTAGGAGAAGTGTTGCTCTGTTTTCCTTGTATTCAAATAGAGCAACAGCTAAGAGGAATATAAGGTAATTGGATGTCGCAGGGGGAGTGAAGAAATGCAGTCTTATCTTGTATGTTTGTTCACCTGGTTAAGTTAGCGAGGGAGGGACTTAAAAAAGGGACTGGAGTTTGGCAAGGAGGAGATGGGTCAAATGAACACTGGTTGGGATACCTGACAAGTCATTATTCTATATAAAATCCTGACTCATTCAATCAATTAAATTAGAGATGACTGAGAGTACAGTATCTCTCCAGCAGGTTAGCGTTGTTTGTCATGAATTTTGTTCTGGAGGCAGCCCTAAACCTAACCCTAACCTTAACCCTGACCCGAACCACACTGCTAACCGTAATGCCTAACCCTAACCTTAACCCTGACCCGAACCACACTGCTAACCGTAATGCCTAACCCTAACCTTAACCCTGACCCGAACCACACTGCTAACCGTAATGCCTTACCCTAACCTTAGCCCTGATCCGAACCACACGGCTAACCGTAATGCCTAACCCTAACCTTAACCCTGATTCGAACCACACTGCTAACCGTAATGCCTAACCCTAACCTTAACCCTGATCCGAACCACACTGCTAACCGTAATGCCTTACCCTAACCTTAACCCTGATCCGAACCACACGGCTAACCGTAATGCCTAACCCTAACCTTAACCCTGATTCGAACCACACTGCTAACCGTAATGCCTAACCCTAACCTTAACCCTGATCCGAACCACACTGCTAACCATAATGCCTAACCCTAACCTTAACCCTGACCCGAACCACACTGCTAACCGTAATGCCTAACCCTAACCTTAACCCTGATTCGAACCACACTGCTAACCGTAATGCCTAACCCTAACCTTAACCCTGACCCGAACCACACTGCTAACCGTAATGCCTAACCCTAACCTTAACCCTGATTCGAACCACACTGCTAACCGTAATGCCTAACCCTAACCTTAACCCTGACCTGAACCACACTGCTAACCGTAATGCCTAACCCTAACCTTAACCCTGATTCGAACCACACTGCTAACCGTAATGCCTAACCCTAACCTTAACCCTGACCTGAACCACACTGCTAAACGTAATGCCTAACCCTAACCTTAACCCTGATTCGAACCACACTGCTAACCGTAATGCCTAACCCTAACCTTAACCCTGACCCGAACCACACTGCTAACCGTAATGCCTAACCCTAACCTTAACCCTGACCCGAACCACACTGCTAACCGTAATGCCTAACCCTAACCTTAAATGAAGAGAAAAGCACATTTATGTTTTCATACATTTTTACCATATAGCCAATTTTTTATTTGCCTCTTGCCCATCTAGCAGAATTCGCTCAGTTCTGCCTCTAGGGTAAGATTCATGATAATAAACACCAACCTGCATCTCTCCAGTCTATTGATCTAGCTGTGTGTTTGTGTGTGTGTGTTTGTGTGTCTGTGCATGTATCGCTCCAAACCCTGAGAACTTCATCCAGTACAGTAACACAGCCAGCCAGTCTCAGAGAAGGAAGCAGGATCAGACCTGAAGGTGTTTCTAATCAGGGATGTGGTTTGGTTCTCCTTTTCTGTCTCTGATGTGATGTGATGGAGGGAGAGAGAGGCCAGAGATGTTGCTCCCAGGAATCTGTTCACACACACACAACTCCTATTAGAGCCTGGCGTCTCTGGTTTACATCTAGTTGCATCCCAAATGGAACCCTATTCACTACATAGTGCAATCCTTTTGACCAGAGGCCTATGGGCCTATGGGCTCTGTTCAAAAGTAGTGCACTATATATGGACTAGGGTGCCATTTGGCACGCAACCATACCATACCATACCTCACATGCCCGGCAGTGAACATCTACCATGCCTCACCTTGGCTCACAGGCATGGCAGATACATGGTGGAGGAGGATTGGATGAATGGGTCTGTGATGTAGCCTAAAGTAGAGATGTTCAGGAAACCCCCTGAATACTCCGCTTGTATCATTTTGGCCTTTTTGAAATTTGTTGAGAAATGTTGAGCCAGTTAAATTACTGTCAAACAGAAACTATTGTAGCAGTTACTACTTGGGTAGTGGCAGGAAAACAGACTAGAGTAGAAAAAGGAGTGGAAAATATGGTGAATACACAAAATTGACCGTACCAGCTGCACTCCAAACACCAGATGATTTATGTTTCACTATATTCCTGTGTGTGCCTTGTCCATGCACCGGTACCATGACCTACCATATATAACTCCCTGTCTCCCCCTCTCGCTCTCCTACAGCAGACGGCATGTTTTCAGTGAGGCCAAGGTAGCTCCAGATAACCAGCGGAGATCAGGCCTGGAAGAGAGAACCAGCACAGACCCATAGAGAGGGAGGTCAGAGCCAGGACAGAGCCCAGAAAGAAGGAGGAGAAAGGCCAAAAAGAGGGAGCCTGGACGGTCGGACGAGGGGAAGAAGAGATCCAGGGATTAGGGGCTAATCCAGGCCACAACCAATCCCCAGAGAAGTCCCCCCTTTTTGCTTCTGAAAACACAGACAGCCGCCCGGATTACTGCATTAAACGTATTACCTTTTAGAGACTTAACATAACAGGGTTTGGGTTCAGCCCTGCTCAGATGCCTGGATATGCGTACCTCTGAAAACAAATGACCAGAAGGAGAGGAGGAGAGGGCAGGGGGGAGATGCTGGGACGTATAGGAGACGTATAGGAGACGTACAGGAGACGTACACGAGACGTACAGGAGACGTACAGGAGACGTACAGGAGACGTACAGGAGACGTACAGGAGACGTACAGGAGACGTACAGGAGACGTATAGGAGACGTACAGGAGACGTACAGGAGACGTACACGAGACGTACAGGAGACGTATAGGAGACATATAGGAGCGTGCCTTAAAGACGGGTGGGGATTAACCTCTGTGCTACAGCTGTGTCTGCAGGAGTCAGACCAAAGGTCAACTAAGTGGCCCTCTCTCTCTTTCCAAGCCCCTCGGGACGGTAAGGACAGACTCGAACCCCACTGAGCGTGGGCCAAAGATCCTCCGACTGAAACAGGATTACAGTAGAGCAGAGCTCCAGGCCCTTCTGTTAGTACAGTATGATGGGGTCAAGATACCTCTCCTCTTGAAATACATGATTGAAACTGAGGAGTATCTTCTTCATATTCACACACAGGCTGAGAGGGGCATGATTGCTTTCACCTCTGCGGCTCACAGTCACATGGGAGTGTTAGTAAGGGATAAAGAGGTAGTGGCGTGAACTCTGACTGTATGAAGTCTGGTTATGACTGTCTGGTTAGTGCTCTCTAGAGGTTAACACTCTCAAATTCAACATCACACCTAATAGAAGTCTGGTGAGTAAACCCCTGGTACTGCTCTCTCTCTCTCCTCTGGTCTGTGGTGTGAGGTGTGCTTCCTCCCTCTGCTGCTCCTAGCTGCCCCTCTTAAAACGGCAGCCAGTCGAGACCTAGAGAGGACCTGGGACTGTAGTTAGGAGCAAATTAAAAGTCTGCTTTAACCGTGACGCAATTCCATTCAGAGGTCTGTTCCGAGTCATTAATAAAGCCAGGCTATCGCGCGTGGGAGGGCCTCAGCAGTGGAAAGCACTTAAAATAACCAGAAGACCTTGTCTGTGTACTCTACACTATCAAAATATTTCAGAAAGCGATATCCATTACTCCACTGGCTAAAGATAACACAGGAAAATGATTTGCCCGTCTCTTGCCAGTGTTGACCCACTGGTGTATTATGTGCAATTAAAGTCAGATAAGTGATTTTCTTAGCTGACTTTTGTCAGTATTTTGTGCACTTTTGGCCAAAAATAGAGGCCTGTGTTTTTATCTGGTGGAACATACTTTGCATGTTTGTATACAAGGTTTCTGCTGCTGGTGAAATCAGTTTGAAGTGCTGAATGAGGGTCCCTACTCTGCTTTTAAAGAAGGATGAAACAAGTATTTCAGTGAAATATGACGTGATATGATTAATTAGCACTCATGTTGTAGCAAGACACAGGACGAGAGAGAAACAAAATACCCTGAGACTCCCAGACAAAAACCAGACTGACGTTTATTTTGTTCACGAGAGTAGCGACAGGAGAGTTACTGTGGTCTAAATTTAGAAAGTTCCAGAACAATGGACTTTGGAACCTGGAACTTTGATGTCTAACAGAAGGGCAGGGTCTGTAGAAAAGGCTGATCCAGTTACTTTCTAACTGAATGTTCCAGTTAGTGAAGTGTTCTGCCAGACCACCTACCTGGTTCTATGTCAATACACCAAATCAATCTCTAGCAAAGAAAGTCCCCTAAGAATACCTAGACTGTTGTTATAGCTGAATTTGAGCCTCTCCTAGATGGAGATTCAAATACATTTTTTGGCTTTATTTTAATAAATGGTTCCAGTGTACAACCGCAGGAGGGATATTTGCAGCTGGAACTGGGCTTCTTCCTGAGCTGATGTTTTATAAACCCAAAGCCCAAAACAACTGTCGAGCCCAGCGTCTCTGACCACACTCAAACTGGAGGCGGATTCCAGGAACTGAACGGCATACTTTTCTCCTCCATTTCTCTCCACTTAATCCAGCTGGATATGGATGACAACAAACAGCAGAAAATGGGACTGAAATTGCAAACAGCACATGATAACAAGAGAATAGAATAAATTTCTCCATTACTGAGGTTGACCCTACAAAACCTGGTGTTGAAATTCTATTCAAAACCTAAACGATCACGATCATTACTTTTGAGGCACACAATCCCCCTGGGAGCATTTCTAAAGCTACTCTCCAGTAACAGTTTCTCCAAAGATATTTGAAACTACATTTTCATCCCATCTTTTAGAGGACTTAAAGGATTTTTGTCATTTTTAGAAGACCATACCCTTGGCCATCACCATGAACCTGGGGAAGATCCCTGGGCTGAAGGGCCTGGTGGCCGGCTCTCAGGGGAAACGTCGTTTCAAAGGTGACCTCACCCTGGACATGATCAGCCCTCCGCTGGGGGACTTCCAACACACCATGCACGTGGGCCGCGGAGGGGACGTGTTCGGGGACACCTCGTTCCTTAGCAACCATGGGGGGGCCACCAATGGAAACGGGGATGCTGATTCTGTCACAAGCCCTGACAACAAGATTGGGGCGTTCTTCTCTCGGACCCTCCGGCGTGTTCGGAAGACACCAGAGCGTCCCAGGGGAGGATCCAAGGACCTGTCCCCGCCACCCCCTCCCATATCCCCCATTATCAAGAATGCAGTGTCCCTCCCCCGACTGGATGTGGACTCACAAAACGGCTGCCCTGCTAAAAACCTCTTCCCTGCCTCTCCTACCTCCCTGGAGGAGACCACTTATGGTTATGGTGAGTCTTACTGTACACCTACATTCACACACATATACACACACATATGCATATACACACACATATATATGTACACACACATATTCACACACACACACAATTCACACTCACATACAAACACACATTCACACTCACATACACACACAATTCACACTCACATACAAACACACATTCACACTCACATACACACACACATTCACACTCACATACACACCCACTCACATACACACACACACACATTCACACACACATTCAGACACATTCACACACACATTCAGACACATTTGGGGCGGCAGTTAGCTTAGTGGTTAGAGCGTTGGACCAGTAACTGAAAGGTTGCTGAATCGAATCCCCGAGCTGACAAAGTAAAAAATCTGTCGTTCTGACCCTGAACAAGGCAGTTAACCCACTGTTCCCTGGTAGGCATTGTAAATAAGAATTTGTTCTTAACTGACTTGCCTAGTTAAGTAAAGGTAAAATAAATAAATATACACACACATACTCACACTGTATGCATGCATCCACACAATAAGTGAACATGTACCTGTGGAGGCTTGTAGTAGCTCCTGGACCTAAGGTCTAGGCTTTAGCTCAGCAGGCTAACACAGTCTTGTTGCATGCAGGAGACTTGGATTTGATACATGGTCAGTCATAGAAGCAGTAGCTGCCATTGGACATGCTGTAAAAACAAGCCACAGTAATTCACCGATTTTCCACAGCTGTCATGATGAATCACCTTGGTTCATACACAACAACCCTCATACTCTCTCCAGCTTGTTGTGTGATGATAAGAGAGAGCCGCGCCAGACATGACTGTGCTGTTATGTGTCTGGTCTGAGGCCCAGTGTGACTGACTGCCCCACATTACAGTTTTTACAATCACTTTGGCACTAATTTCAGAACCTTGTGGTAATTTTTTTTAACTCTAGACACAAAATGGTCATCACTTGTAACACAGGCTGTCCAATGTTCAAAACATTGCATTGTGCATTTATATCTTTAAAGAAACCTTGCACTTGCGGAATCATTGGTTCAAATAACTCATTTATCATGAAATACCATAGTAACATTCACTTAGATCACCCACACACAAGATACCGATAGTTTCACTGTGTAGTTGTTCGTACAATCATTAAATATTGTAGTACAAAATATGTGATACATAATGAATTAGTTTCATTATGCTACTACACGTAAATACATCATGGTAAAAGGACTAGTAGAGAGAATACTACAGACAGTGGAATCATTGAACAAAATCAGAAATATATTGATGAAATACAATAAAATCACAACATAGGTTTCTTTGAATCAAAGCAAAAATAATTAGCTACAAAAAAGAAAAAAACTACAGTAAAATGTCAACTGCAGTGTTCCTCACCTGGCTTACTGTAAAAAGCAAAACAAAGGATTGATTACTGTACTTCTATATTTCCATCAACCCTGTCTTGTGGATTTGGCCATAGGTTCTTATCCACATCACAACGGATATTTTCATTAACCAAACATCTTGGGAAGAATCTTCGGGCATGGCGAATCCAGGCCTGACACTGGTCTGCCGTGATGTCATTGCATGCGTCATCCATGGCCTGGAGAAGGGTGGCTTGTTTGTGAGGGCGCCTATCACACACCTTCCACCTCCATGTGGAGAAAAATTCCTTAA
The DNA here is from genome assembly GCF_901001165.1 of Salmo trutta. Classification (NCBI taxonomy): domain Eukaryota; kingdom Metazoa; phylum Chordata; class Actinopteri; order Salmoniformes; family Salmonidae; genus Salmo; species Salmo trutta. Next base: position 58,015,929 of record NC_042974.1, on the reverse strand, counting down.
TCGGGTTAAGGAAAAGAGAGTATGGGGGTAAGTACAGGGTGGTAAATTGTGGATGGGCCTGAAACCATGCTTGCACCATTTGAGCATGGTGGAACCTGACATTATCCCACACAATGACATAGGTCACGCCATCAGCTCTACAGACCTGATTTAGCTCATCAAGGAAGGTTACAAGGAGAGAAGCATTATATGATCCAATACGCGGTCTGCGATATAGCCACACACATGGTGATGTTGGCCCCACGCTGTCCAGGTACTTGGATGGTTGCCTGCTGGCCAATGAAATTCCGACCTCTCCTCCTTGTCTTGGCCAGGTTGAAGCCTGCCTCATCTAAAAAGCGGAATTTGGGATGGTTTTTGTCAGCATCCAGCTCCATCATCCTCTAAAAAGGCATTTTGGAAAGAGAATTACTGATGTAGATGTAGAATTTTGGGGGAATTTTTCACAACAGGCATCTTGAAACTGAACATACCTGAACATACTCAGTCCTCAGTTGCTTCACTCTGTCTGCATTTCTTTCAAAAGGCACACGGTGTAGCTGTTTTAGAGACACCTGGTGCCTTTTCAGCATGCGTGCAATAGTCGGCAAACTTATGGCTTCCACATTGTTGAACAAGTCCTCATTGTCCAAGATGTGCTGCTGAATTTATGTAAGGCGAATATCATTCTGTCCCAAACCAAATTGAGCACAGCCCGCTCTTGTTGGTCTGTCAGAATTTTACCTCTGCCTCCCCTATTTGGTCTAGTCTCAATTCTGCAGGGAAAATGACAGTAAGAACACATTTAGTCACATCACCTACTCTGTGGTACACATTGGCATGCAGTATACAGTCATTTGACAACTGAGAGTAGCCTAATGTTTAGTGCATGCTGAAGACTTACCGGTTCTCACTGAGGAAAGTTCTGATGATTTGAGACCACGGTTGATCATCTGAGGTTTGGTTTAAACATTGTAGCTGCCTCAGTCATTGTCATGCCATGATTTACGACATGGTCTACAACTATTGCTCATTGGACACTCTATGTTGTTGCTGCCGCTGTCGTGTTCCGTGGCCTTGTCCTCTACCACGTTCCCCCACACCTCTCAAACGAGGCCCACGACCACCTCTCAGAAGGGGTGCTTGTCCCCTGCCATTCCTTTGACCACCACGTCCTCCCACTGCTTGACCTCTATTGTGACCTGGATCACCTGCCGGCTCTCATTTCACTATGTTCTCGTACCACAATGTGAAATCAATCATCAGTAATGAGTTGGCAGTATTGGAAAAGCAATTACAAGGGCCTGCATACATACGTACACTCACTGGCCACTTTATTAGGTACACCTGCGTGTTAATTAACGCAAATAGCCTGCTCCTTCGAACAGCGAATCATGTGGCTGCCTGCAACTCAATATATAGAGTATATAGAGTAGAGAGCTTTAGTTGTTGTTCGACCAAACATTAGAACGGGCAAGATGCGTAATCTAAGCAACTTTGACCGTGGTATGATTGTTGGTGCCACACATGGTGGTTCCAGCATCTCAGAAACAGCTGCCCTCCTGGGATTTTTATGCACTACAGTCTCTAGAGTTTACAGAGAATGGCGCGATAAACAAAACACATTCAGTGAGCGTCAGTTCTATGGGCAAAAACGCCTTGTTAATGAGAGAGGTCAGAGGAGAATGTCCAAACTTATTCAAGCTAACAGAAAGGCCAAAAATGCTCAAATAACAGCCATTTAAAACAGTGGTGTGCAGAAGGGCATCTCTTAACGTACAACACCATGAATAATTCAGGCTGTTGTGGAGGCAAAAGGGGGTCCTACCCAGTACTAGATAGATGTACAGTAATGTCAAATCTGAAAACATGGTCTGGAAAAGTGGTACATGGGACCATAGAAACAGTGTCTGATAAAGAATGATGATGAAATTTTACAACCATAGATAATGTAGTCCAATTGGTTCATGTTCCACGGTAATTGGTGTCAATGGATCTCGTTATCCTGAAACTTTCATGATCTAAACATGGAATATTGTTCATCAGTTTCCATAAAACTATGCATTAAGAGTCATGCAACAGTTACTTATCATTTTGAGCAGTTCAATAAACAAATGATCATAGCTTTATGTGTATTGTGTCCAAGCAATTGGAAAAAGTGTTGAGTTTTGAAAAATGTGCTTTTTTGATCGATTGTGAGTTTTGTGTCTAGAGTTTAGAAAAAAGGTTCTGAAATTAGTGCCAAAGTGATTGTAAAAAACTGTAATACCCTCATGTCTCACTGTCTGACCTTTCTGTCCTATTGGTGTGTGCGTGTGCGTGTGCGTGTGTGTGGAGGCATGTTTTTGTCTGTGTGTGCATGCTTGTTTTTGGTGAGAGTCCTGTACTCCTGGGTAGTGGGCACAACCCATTCAAACTACCCACATGAAAAAAACTATAGTATACTATGGTCTAAATAGTGTAGTATTACTATTTATATACTATAGTATTCAGCGTAGTGTTTTAGCTGACACTATAGTGAATAATACAGTAACGTACGCAAAAACACTACAGTGAATACTATACTACAATTGTATATAAATAGTAATACTTTAGTCATGTCCGGAAAAACACTACAGTAAATACTATAATATACTACGGTAATGTCTGCAAAAACACTACAGTAAATACTACAGTATACTACAGTAATGCCCGCAAAAACACTAGTGTATACTACACTCATGTCTGCAAAAGCACCAGTGAATACTACAGTATATTACAGTAATGCCCGCAAAAGCACTACACTAAATACTACAGTATACTACAGTAATGCCTGCAAAAACACCAGTGAATACTGTAGTCATGTCTGCAAAAACACTGGGAATACTATATACTACAGTAAAGTTCACAAAAACACTACAGTGAATGCTATATTATATAAATATAGTAATAGTACAGTATTTAGACCATGGTAGTCCATAGTATTCTTTTCATATGCGTTAGCTGTAAATGTCTAACATGTTTGAACTAGAACCACAATGGAAATACATTTTTTCTTTTTTGTGTTATTCTCTACAAATTTCTAAATGCATTGTATCCACATTTGTGGTTGTATTGTGTGTTTTTAAACAATCAACTGAATAAAGCAATCAAGGGATACTAACTACAGTGTAGGGTATAGTATTCTACAACATTCTATAGTAAGCACTACACGATCAAGGGGGGACCTCAGAGAAAATCCCAGGCATGAGATTCCCAAGGACAGCACGGTCAAATCAAAACAGCATCAACAAAGTTAGCAGCTAGCAGTAAAGCTAGCTAGCGCTTCAATCGATCTAAAAGTTCTAAAGTAAGCGCTACATGATCAAGGGATAGTACTGTGTGTAGTATAGTATTCTACAGTATACAAAAAAGTATATAGTAAGCACTACACGATCAAGGGATACTACAGTATGGGGTATAGGATTCTACAGTATACTATATAATTCTATAGTAAGTACTATAGTATTCTGTACTGCCCTGCCGAGCAAAAAGGCAGGACCTGCTCAATTGGTCAAAAATGAGTTAATGTCATTTTTCTACATTAAATACATGCTTAATCATGTGGGCAAGTATCCTGCCTCTATTGTGTTTTGGAGAAAATTGGGGGTCATTTTAGCAGTAACTGTACTAGATTACTGTGAAACCAAGGTAAATAAAAGCTATTTTTCTCAGTTCCACGCAATGAGCAGTTACTGCCTTTTTGCTTGGTAGGGGCAGTATAGTAAACTATCAGTCGTTTCTTAACATACCTTGCATCTAGTTGGTTTCCAGTAGGCCATGAGAGCACTAGTGTGTGACAGGTCATGTGAGTGATCTGGCCTGAGAACAACATGCCTAAGAGGTGATGTCTAACTCAAGAGATAGAGCTTGAGTTTGAAACTGGCAGAAGACTCACTCTTTGATGACATAGTTTACACTGCCCTCTGTTGGTGATGGGAGAGCATCTATGGAAGTTCCTTTCTGAATTCTCCACTTACCTTCCCAGCAGACTGAGCATCGTCCACTTACCTTCCCAGCAGAGACTGAGCATCGTCCACTTACCTTCCCAGCAGAGACTGAGCATCGTCCACTTACCTTCCCAGCAGAGACTGAGCATCGTCCACTTACCTTCCCAGCAGAGACTGAGCATCGTCCACTTACCTTCCCAGCAGAGACTGAGCATCGTCCACTTACCTTCCCAGCAGACTGAGCATCGTCCACTTACCTTCCCAGCAGAGACTGAGCATCGTCCACTTTACTTCCCAGCAGAGACTGAGCATCGTCCACTTTACTTCCCAGCAGAGACTGAGCATCGTCCACTTTACTTCCCAGCAGAGACTGAGCATCGTCCACTTTACTTCCCAGCAGAGACTGAGCATCGTCCACTTACCTTCCCAGCAGAGACTGAGCATCGTCCACTTTACTTCCCAGCAGAGACTGAGCATCGTCCACTTACCTTCCCAGCAGAGACTGAGCATCGTCCACTTTACTTCCCAGCAGAGACTGAGCATCGTCCACTTTACTTCCCAGCAGAGACTGAGCATCGTCCACTTTACTTCCCAGCAGAGACTGAGCATCGTCCACTTTACTTCCCAGCAGAGACTGAGCATCGTCCACTTTACTTCCCAGCAGAGACTGAGCATCGTCCACTTTACTTCCCAGCAGAGACTGAGCATCATCCACTTACCTTCCCAGCAGAGACTGAGCGTAGTCCACTTTACTTCCCAGCAGAGACTGAGCGTAGTCCACTTTACTTCCCAGGAGAGACTGAGCATAGTCCACTTTACTTCCCAGAGAGACTGAGCGTAGTCCACTTTACTTCCCAGGAGAGACTGAGCATAGTCCACTTTACTTCCCAGAGAGACTGAGCGTAGTCCGCTTACCTTCCCAGCATAGACTGAGCATAGTCCACTTACCTTCCCAGGACAGACGAGCATAGCGTCTTTGAGATTATTCATGAAGGTAGAACTAGGGTGCCAACTGGAATTTGATTTATTCATCCTGTAAAATAGATGTTTTTATTTTTAAGTTTCTTGTCAATAATTTTTCACAATACAGAATGTTAGGACTAAACTCCTTGTTTCTCCTCCCCCTCAGGTTTGGAGTCAGGTTTCGCCACTCTGCCCCGCCTCTCCCGTTCAGCAGAGCGTCAGTCGCAACAGGGAGGATCTATTTCCTGTACCCCCAATGCCCACGGCTGCTCGCTCACCGATGTCTCCACCCTCCTGAAGTCCTCCGCATACCCCACCCTGACTTCTGACCCCGGTCACATGACCCAGTATGAGTCCCTGACCTCCATGGCCTCCTTCACCTTTGACCTGGGGCCCTCCCTCATGAGCGAGGTGTTTGGTTTGATTGACAGCCCCAACGGCCACCTAGAGCCCAGCCATGCCTGGATGGCAGAGGAGCCAAGCTGCTCTGCATTCGGGTTTGTGATCAATGAAGGCTCGGAGATGGACTCGGAGATGGATGCCACCACTGCCTCATTGGTGGATTCTCTGCTTCGAGAAGACTGTAGCAGCAGGAAGAGTCCATATGGGATGGAGTGGGAAGAGGAGGAAGAGGAGGCTAGGAGAATGGAGATTAATGGAGGTGGGCAGCATCTTAAAGGGGTGGTGCCTGATTTAGTGATGGGCTCCCCGTCTAGACAGAGGCCTGCTATGGAGAGTGAGAGGTTCCAGGGTGCCACTGATGTGCTGGGGGTGCTCTACGGAGTTGGAGGGATCCTGAAGGGGCAGCAGAGGATGGATCTGGAGGGAGAGGTGACCATGGGCCAGACCATGGAGAAAACACCTTACATCTTCATCACCCCCGATGAGGAGGAGGAAATCAAAGTCTAAACAAAACGGACAAACTAAATGAACAATTTTTTTTAACCAGAAGTACCTACTACAGATTTGGGATTATTGCTTAATTCCTTGTAAACACTTTTGTCTTAAGAAAAACATTTTTTTCCATCAATGAGGCTAGCTTATTGACCTGAGTCACCCTTGAACCCTTCTTCATCATATTCTAATATTCATTGGAGAAATTGAATTTTATAAGTTGTCAGATGACTCACTTAAAGATTTTGCTATTATTTGTTGAAAGACTCATTGAAAGATTATGGAGGCTGACAGTTCCCCAAGCGAACATACTGTATGGAAGGAGCTTGAACAGGCTAATAATAGCTTTTAAAAGAGGTCACTGGAACCAGTGGCGAACAAAGAGATGGGGTAGAAAGTGTCAGAGTGTACCAGAGAAAGTGGTCGTCGGACACAGAGGAGTTACCATGGAAACACTAAAGACGTTGCTCAACAGTGTGTAAGTCTGTTAACAGCTGGTTATATGTAGTCCGTTTGGACTTCCTGAGCAAAATGCTCAATGTGTGACTTCATAGAACTATTCAAGGCAACAGGCAGGACACAAAGACGAAGCAGTAGCCATTTCAACCCATTCAAACACTACACCAAGAGAGAGATCTTAAATCTTAGCACATGACGTTAACTACAGGGAAACAATCATATTTTGGCTGATGCTTACACTTTTTATTGGTCTACAGATACAGTATGAAGCACAAACCCTGAGAAATTGACTCAGAAGTTAAATAGAAGAAGGTCATTTTGTACTATGTTGTAGTATAAGTATAATGTTTGGACTGTAAGTTTGTTAATTCACATATTAACATCATACTCCATTTTGAAATGTTTCTGAAATTCATTATGGGTCTAACTCTCATATTGCTTTTTGAATTGATAGTCACCTGCTTGTCTGCTATTCTGTCAACCAATGGTTGAATCCTCTTTTTAAAGCAGTGTCTTCTATCCATATAAATGTGCTGCTGTTGACACCAATGATATTTCTATAATGATAATAATAAATGCAATAAAATGTTTTTAATTAGCATTAATACTTTATTTACATGTCTGAAAACACTGTACTAGAAAACAGCACTTAATAAATCACAACACATAATGCATATACAGAGCCTTCAAAAAGTACTCACATCCCTCGACTTATTCCAGATGTTGTTGTGTTACAACAATACAACAATCTCACCCATCTACACACAATACACCATAATGACAAAGTGAAAATATGATTTTAGAAATGTTTGCAAATGTATTGAAAATTAAATACAGAAATATTGCATTTACATCCCTGAGTCAATACTTTGTAGAAGCATCTTTGGCATGTCTGCTTTTTCTTTTTTTACCTACTGTATCTACCAATAGGTGTCCTTCTTTGTGAGGCAAAGGAAAACCTCCCTGGCCTTTGTGGTTGAATCTGTGTTTGAAATGCACAGCTCGACTGAGGGACCTTCCAGATGAGGTAGTCACTCAAAAATCATGTTAAACACTATTATAGCACAGAGTGAGTCCATGCAACTTATTATGTGACTTGTTAAACACATTTCTACTCCTGAACTTATTAGGCTTGCCATAACAAAGGGTTGAATACTTATTGACTCGAGACATTTCAGCTTTTCATTTGTAATTCATTTGTACAAATTTTGAAAAACATAATTTCACTTTGACATTATGGGGTATTGTGTGTAGGCCAGTGACACAAAAATCTAAATGGAATCTATTTTAAATTCAAGCTGTAACTCAACAACATGAAAAAAGTCAAGGGGTGTGAATAATTTCTGAAAAAACTGTATGGTAGCGCTCAAGCTACAAAGCACTTGGAACTGGCTGCAGAAGCCCAATACATCTCTGGCCTTGATATGCAACCCAAACAAGGTTATACCAAATGTCAGGTTACAGTCTACTTTTGTACCTAAAGCATAAGAAAACTTCTTTACACAGGCTTAGATGATACTCTATATCTCTACCTCATCACTGCGCTATAGAGGTCACCTGTTTGCTCACCAGTACTGGGGGCTTGGGTGGTGGGATTTGAGGGGGCCTAATTGCACCCTTTTTGTTTGGGGCCTTCTTCAGGACCGGAGCTAGGGACTTGAGTGCAGGGTGTGGCTGGGTTTTGGGTGCCTCTGCTGGGGCTGGAGGGGCTGGGGTCCTGGGTCTGGAGTATGTAGCGACCACCTGTTCTTTACCCGGGATGGACCGCTTGTGTTGAAAAAAGGAACTCCTCGCTGTGAAAAGAGAGAAAGAGGTAGTTGGGTGTTGAGGATTGATTTAGGATAAGTCTTATTGTGACTATATATATGTGCATTATTATATTATAAGTATTTGTCTTTACATCGACTTGAAACTAAACCTGTTAGTTGTGGTAGTACAACAGTTATTTATGACAACAGTTTCGTCATTAGAAGCCGTTGGTAATTTTGGCCACTGCTGCCGTAGAATGTGGCTTCCTGTGTACTAAAGTAGAGCAGTACTTTGCCACTTATGCTGAGGTGGACCGTGACACACCACATGAGCTCTGTGGATGACTTCAGCGCTGTCAATAGATAGCGTTAGCTTACTACCACATGAGCTCCGTGGATGACTTCAGCGCTGTCAATAAATAGCGTTAGCTAGCTACCACATGAGTTCTGTGTTTTACTATGCACCATTAGCATGTCATGGAACGGCCGTGGAGGGTCACCTACGTTTGTATGGTGAGGTGATCTTCAGTATAGCTTTGGGGGAGTCCGGTGGGGCCTCTAAGATGGGTACTAGTGATCCTGATTCAGGGCTCTGCTTCTGGGTCGGACTACATTCAGACACCGGTGGTGGGGAAGGAACCAGGGTTGGGCCAGGAGCCAGTTTGGGGCTGGGTAGTGGGGATGTGTTGTGAACCAGTGTTGGGCTTGAGATGGGGAACGTGCTCTGGGTCTGGACTGAGGTAGGGGTAAGTGGGGTTGAGCTAGGTGGGTCTGAGGCAGAGTTCCCCCAGGTGGTGGTTCTATGAACAATGGAGCCTGTCTTGAAGATGAATAGACCTCCACTGTTCTGTGACGGTGAGCTGAGGAGGAGACGGTCGGTGTTAGATAATACACTGTTATAATTAAAAAGTGAACAAGTAAACTCTGTTCAAATGCCTTTATTAATGACTGTTGACAATGTTTCATTCCTGTTCCGTCTGTGTGTGTGGTACCTGATTGTTTTACAGAGAGAAGGATGAGAAGTGGTAGAGGAAGAGCATAAGGAAGAGGAGGAGGTAGTTCTGGCAAGGTTCTCTTTCCCAGGCTCTGAGGGTTCAGGTTCTATCAAGGTCAAATCTGAGACCCCAGGAAGTTCAGGAATCTCAAAGTCCACCTCTGGAAAGAAACACAACATAGGTCATGTTGCATCAAAAATCCATAGACCGACCTAGCTTGGCTCAACACAGTAAGATAAACATGAGTGATCATAAGGCATTCAGGCAGCTTGCTCTGGTATCATAGTGGAGAACTTCCACAAATGTCATGCAAACCAACTCATCACTTAAAGGACTCCCAGTACTTCTCCCCGGAACACAAGTAAACAGAACATTGAAGGTGGTACTGTACCTTCTGGAAACAGGCTGCTGGAGTATTGTATGAGAGGCTCAACCACCGCCACGACCTGGACAGAGGAGGCAGACGCCATGTCCAACAACGCTGCCTCCCTGAGAGAGAGAGGAAAATAGAGAAAAATAGATGACGGGCACAGAATTGGACGGAGGAGAGGAAAATTGAAGTAAGACAAAGAGAGAGGGAGGGAGAAAGAAAAGAGGTTCAAGTCAAGTACTAAACAACACAGACCTAATCAGATGAAAGTGACACCAGGAACAACACTGAGACAGAGGGCTATGACAGACAGATAGATAGACAGTGTGGTTCAGTTTCCTCTCTCGGTCACCATGTCATTAGTACCCACCCCTCCATGTGAGGCCACAACAGATTGGGACCCAGTACTATGGCGATGTTACTGGGACTCATCCTGTTAACCGCCTGCTGCTCTGACAGACATGACAGGAACTGTACCAGATACCTAATAGAGGGGAGGGGGGAGAGAGAGAGAGAGAAAAAGAGAGAGCGAGACGGAGACAGAGAAACCGAGAGAGAGAGAGACAGAGAGAAAGAGAGAGAGAGAGGCAGATAGGAAGAGATTCACAATCATCACACACCCTGCATCATTCTTGAGTGTTTATAATCTTTCAAGATCACAGGAGGTTGGTGACACCTTAATTGGGGAGGACGGGCTCATGGTAATCGCTGGAGCCGAATTGAGTAGAATGGTATCAGATGCATCAAACACATGGTTTGTTGCAATTCCAAATGCTCCGTTCCAGCCATTATTATGAGCAATCCTCCCCTCAGCAGCCTCCACTGGTCAAGATCTGAGAGAGCTATGTACCGGAGGTTGTTGTAGTTTTCTGATGGTAACTTCTTCAGCACAATTTTAAACTGCTCAAGTTTGTCTGTCAATTCTTTCTCCCTAAATAATGACGGGGACAGGCAGAGAGACGTTTGATGAGGAGAAATTAGAGAGAAATTATATAGACACTATAAACTGTATGCTTCTAAGATGTAGACCTATCATGGACCTTACCCTGCTGCTTGAAACCAATCATTGTAGAGTTCAAAGGTCATGAGGGGTTCAGGCAGCTCTCTCAGGTAGCTTTTCAAAGCCCCTACATGGAAAAAATAGAAGATGCTGCTTAATGCCTACGTGTTATTGTACTGTCAAGTAAACACATTTGAAACTTGAAAACCTTGAATAAGGAGTACTGTCAACAGGGACATTCTCTCTGACCTGCGACTGCGTGAGGGTCATTGAACTCGCTGTGGTTCATGACTCCTCCATCCAGACTGCTCTTCAGTCTCTTCACTACCGAGGCTGCTGCGGCCAGACGAAACAGACCCTGGGAGAGAGATGGAGGGAGAGAGATAGAGACCAATTTTATCCAGGAGGGCATTATCGTAGACTGGCTAATTCATGAATTATATCCCATTCACATGAATACCATGTAGTAGATGAATAATCCCAGTCCTCACCTCCTCCCTCATGCCGGTGTGCAGCAGCATGTGAACACACTCCTGGATGGGAACAGCGATCTCCCTGCCGCTGTCATACAGGTGAGTCAGCAGGGGCTCCCCATATACCTTCCCCCTAGAGTTGTTCTTCTGGGAGTCTGTGGTAACACATACTGGTGACACACTGGACAAATACTACTGTAGGCAGGTGGGAGCAACACATTGGATAGGGTGAGTTACCTATGTACAGTAAGTAAGCCTGGGTATTATAACTGCAAACACACACATACCGTACACATACCGTACACACGCACACACACACACACACACACACACACACACACACATACATTCACACACATACAAACCTACTCATTCAAGGGTTTTTCTTTATTTGACTATTTTCTACATTGTAGAATAATAGTGAAGACATCAAAACTATGAAATAACACATGGAATCATGTAGTAACCAAGAAAGTGTGAAACAAAGATTCTTCAAAGTAGCCACCCTTTGCCTTGATGACAGCTTTGCACACTCTTGGTATTCTCTCAACCAACTTCATGAAGAATGCTTTTCCAACAGTCTTGAAGGAGTTCCCACATATGCTGAGCACTTGTGGCGGCTTTTACTTCACTCTACGGTCCGACTCATCCCAAACCATCTCAATTGGGTTGAGGTCGGGTGATTGTGGAGGCCAGGTCATCATCTGATGCAGCACTCCATCAATCTTCTTCTTGGTCAAATAGCCCTTACACAGCCTGGAAGTGTATTTTGGGCCATTGTCTTATTGAAAAACAAATGATAGTCCCACTAAGCGCAAACCAGATGGGATGGTGTATCACTGCAGAATGCTGTGGTAGCCATGCTGGTTAAGTGTGCCTTGAATTGTAAATAAATCACAGACAATGTCACCAGCAAAGCACCCCCACGTCATCACACCACCTCCTCCATGCTTCATGGATGGTGGGAACCACACATGCAGAGATCATCCGTTCACCCATTCTGCGTCTCACAAAGACACAAGGGTTGGAACCAAAAATATCACATTTGGACTCATCAGACCAAAGGACAGATTTCCACCGGTCTAATGTCCATTGCTCGTGTTTCTTGGCCCAAGAAAGTCTCTTCTTTTTATTGGTGTCCTTTAGTAGTGGTTTCTTGGCAGAAATTCGACCATGAAGGCCTGATTCACACAGTCTCCTCTGAACAGTTGATGTTGATGTGTCTGTTACTTGAACTCTGTGAAGCATTTATTTGGTGGAAAACCCCTGGAATGAGAAGGTGTCTCCAAACTTTTGACTGGTACTGAACATACATACATACACACTATTCACCTGTTTGATTGTGGCTTTCTTTTAGCTCAGTGATGTTTCGTTCCAGGAAGTCATGGGAATTCTTATGATGTTCTGCTTGTAGTTCCAGCAGCTGAGAGGGCACAAACCAGGCACTTATCAAATCTAATTCCTAATAGCACATGATAATTAACAAAAGTAAAACACAGCTTGAAAAGAGAGGACAATTAGCGGGCCACACTCACACGAATGAAGTAGTTGGCATAGGCATCTTCTTTAGTGGCAAAGTGATAGAGATCTGCAGAGTATTGGTCCTGCAGAGAATGAATAGCCAGACCAACAGTATGTATGTAAGAGGCTAAAACTACCACATGAAACAACAAAGTGTCTTAAACAGTAACACGTAATAGGAGTGACCATCCAACACCTTGATGCTCTCCAGTTTCCTCCAGGCCTCCTCCACCTCTTCTTTCAGGCCGTCCTGCTTTGCCTGAGGGCCCGTACTGGCCTGGGACCTGAAGGGGCAAAGTCATTCATGATCAGAAGCCAGAAAGCAAACGAGAGGACACAATGGAGATACTGATTAAAGGTAGTTATTATAGATGTATAAAGGAACTATGCGCTGTCTGGAACAGAGGAGGCTGGTGGGAGGAGCTATAGGAGGATGGGCTCAATGTAATGGCTGGAATAGAATAAATGGAACTGTGTCAACCACTACCTCCACTGATCTGGAACATATAGGGTCTGTCACCTATCCGGTGTATGTGACAATAAAACATCTTAAAGTGCTAAATACAATCACACAGAATGTGTGACCCACTTGTTGAGTGCATTGTGCCAATCCATTGTGAGTTTTGCAAACTGCTTCTTGTTTTTGAGAATCTCTGGAAGGTCTTCCTACAGATGGGAACAGAATTAGTATTCATATGCTGAACAGCTAATCAAATGGCTACCCAGACTATTTGCATTTTTTGCGCTGCTGCTACTCGCTGTTTATTATCTATACTGTACATAGTCACTTTACCCCTACCTACATGTACAAATTAACTCAACTCTGCACCGGTACCCTCTGTATATAGCCTCGTTATTGTTATTTTATTGTTGCTCTTTTATTTTTTACTTTATTTAGTAAGTATTTTTCTTAACTCTTATTTTTCTTCAAAATTACATTGTTGGTTAAGGGCTTGTAAGTAAGCATTTCACGGTAAGGTTTGCACCTGTTGTATTCTGCGCATGTGACAAATAACATTTGATTTGATGTGATACTACATAATCACAAACTTTCATTTTTGTCCAAAAGTGTCTGAAAGCCTCTTGCTCCTGCAGCCCTTACCTCACTGAGCTTATTGAGAGGCTCCAAAACCTCCTTCTCCAGCTTCAGCTCAAATTCAGACAACGTTTTGGCCAGATGGTTCTCCATGAAGCAACACATCTCCAACACTTTCCTATCAGAGAGGAAATAGACTGATTGATTAATTGATTGTGTTTGACTGATAATTTGGATGATGAATAAATGGTTTGGCTACTTAAAGTACCTGATAGAAGAGTCTGCATCAAAGTCTTTAAAGCTCTCAGCCATGCTAACAGAGAGCAGCATGAGAGGGAGTTTTTTCTGGAGAGAGAGATAGTTTTGTATTGATAATCATAACAGATGTAAGTCAAGTCAAGGGGAAAGGATGAAAGGTGAAAAAGAGGAGATGTTACCATTCGTCTCTCTGTGTCCAGCCCTAGCTGACTCTGCAGACAGCCAAGCAGCTTCTTGTGAATAACCTGCGCTGCCTTCTTGGCTGGCTCCACCCGCTGCTCCACCTTAGGCCAATGAAAATGACCACATATAGAGTGTCTTATGTTCACAGTGTGAGCTAGGTACAAATGTATTCACCCTTCACGTAGTGAACTGAGCGACTGCTATCCCCCTTTATAATCTGCCTGAACGTACCATAACCAAATCGTCTATGCTCCTCTATCCCCCTCCTCCTCTATCCTCCTTTATAATCAGCTTCAACACACCATAACCAGATACTCTATCCCCCTTTATAGTCAGCCTTAATGCGCCATAACCAGATGCTCTATCCCCCTTCATAACCAGCATTAACTCACCAGAAGAAGATCTTATATCCTCCTTTATAATCAGCCTCAACTCACCATAACAAGATCATCTATCCCCTTTATAATCATCCTGAATGCACCATAACCTGATCCTCTATCCCCCTTTATAATCAGCCTTAACTCACCATAACAAGATCTTATGTCCTCCTTCATAATCAGCCTCAACTCACCATAACAAGATCTTATATCCTTCTTTATAATCAGCCTTAACTCACCATAACAAGATCTTATATCCTCCTTTATAATCAGCCTTAACTCACCATAACAAGATCCTCTATCCTTCTTTATAATCAGCCTTAACACACCATAACCAGATTCTCTAACCCCCTTTATAATCAGGCTTAACTCACCATAACAAAATCCTCTATCCTCCTTTATAATCAGCCTTAACACACCATAACCAGATTCTCTAACCCCCTTTATAATCAGGCTTAACTCACCATAACAAAATCCTCTATCCTCCTTTATAATCAGCCTTAACTCACCATAACAAGATCTTATATCCTCCTTTATAATCAGCCTCAACTTACCATAACGAGATCATCTATCCCCCTTTATAATCATCCTTAATGCACCATAACCTGATCCTCTATCCCCCTTTATAATCAGCCTTAACTCACCATAACCAGATTCTCTAACCTCCTTTATAATCAGGCTTAACTCACCATAACAAAGTCCTCTATCCTCCTTTATAATCAGCCTTAACTCACCATAACCAGATGCTCTATCCCCCTTTATAATCAGCCTTAACGCACCATAACGAGATCCTCTATCCTCCTTTATAATCAGCCTTAACGTACCATAACCAGATGCTCTATCCCCCTTCATAATCAGATTTAACACATCATAACCAGATCCTCTATCCCCCTTCATAATCAGCCTTAACTCACCATAACCAGATCCTCTGTGAGAAGGTTAGTGGCATCCTGTGATCTGTTGATAAGAATAAAAAAGGCTTTCAGGACGTTTTTGTTTTGCAGTGTGTTGCAGTATGTGCATTTAGTCTTCCCTGTGGCTCAGTTGGTAGAGCATGGTGTTTGCAACGCCAGCATGGTGTGTGCAACGCCAGGGTTGTGGGTTCGATTTCCACGGGGGGCCAGTACAAAAAAAAAATGCATGGTATGAAATGTATGCATTCACTACTGTAAGTTGCTCTGGATAAGAGCGTCTGCTAAATGACTAAAATGTATTATGGATCCCCATTAGTTCAGCAGCCACTCTTCTTGGGGTGCAGCTCTATGGGAGATTAGTACACATGTAGCTCTTCCGCTGTCAGTCAGATGAGATCAACATCCTAAAGTTAGAGAGTGGAGGCTGTGGCTGTGGTTTAGATAGGAAGCAGGCCAGATAGAGGGAGGGGAAGTTGGCTGATGAGGGCTACTGCTCACGCCAGGGCCCTCACCCTATCCCAGAGGTTCCCAACCTTTTTTGCTTACTGTACCAGCAACGGAATTTTGCCTGGAGTGCCCCTGAAGTACCCCCTCATGTGCATTTTACCAATAGGCCTATGGTCTCATGAGTCTTCTCAAGTACCCCCTGTGGACAGGTCAAGTACCCCCAGGGGTCTTAGTACCCATGGTTGAGAACCACTGCCCTAACCCACTGTTTTAGGTTACTGACAGGTGAAGATGGAGAGACAGAGAGTGAGTGAGAGAGACAGGCAAAGAGAGAGAGAGAGATTAATTTGTATTGTTTATTTAACTTTGTTTATTATCTACTTCACTTGCTTTGGCAATGTTAACATATGTTTCCCATGCCAATGAAGCCCTTAAATTGAATTGAATTGAATTGAGAGAGAAAGTCTGAGAGAGAGACACAGAGAGATACAAATATTAGAATCAACTATTAAAGACTACAAGAACCCACTGGATTCTCCAATTACATTGAATGAACATCAGGACAAAATATAAACCCTCCAACCCAAAAAGGCCTGTGGTGTTGATGGTATACTCAATTAAAGGATAAAATATACAGACAACAAATTCCAATTGGCTATACTTAAACTCTTTAACATCATCCTTAGCTCTGGCATCTTCCCCAATATTTGGAACCAAGGACTGATCACCCCAATCCACAAAAAAAGGAGACAAATTTTACCCCAATAACTACCGTGGGATATGCGTTAACAGCAACCTTGGAAAATACTCTGCATTATCATTAACAGCAGACTCGTACATTTCCCCAGTGAAAACAATGTACTGAGCAAATGTCAAATTGGCTTTTTACTAAATTACTGTACGACAGACCACGTATTCACCCTACACACCCTGATTGACAAACAAAAAAACTAAACAAATGCAAAGCCTTCTCATGCTTTGTTGATTTAAAAAAAGCCTTTGACTCAATTTGGCATGAGGGTCTGCTATACAAATTGATGGAAAGTGGTGTTGGGGAAAAAACACAAGACATTATAAAATCCATGTACACAAACAACAAGTCAAATGTCTACTTTTTGCTGATGATCTAGTGCTTCTGTCAGCAACCAATGAAGGTCTACAGCAGCACCTAGATCTTCTGCACAGATTCTGCCAGACCTGGGCCCTGACAGTAAATCCCAGTAAGACAAAAATAATGGTATTCCAAAAAAGGTCCAGTCGCCAGGACCACAAAAACAAATTCCATCTAGACCCCATTGCCCTAGAGCAGGTATTCCCAAACTGGGGTATATGTACCAATGCCGTCGGGGGTACGCCAAATAAAAATGTGATTCACATTTTTTTATATTTATATATATTTGTTTTTTTATTCTTCACATTTTTAAACAGAACATTTATATTTTCCAATGGGGCTATGCATTTGGGTGAGGTTTCTTCTCACCTGAGTAGCCTCGTTTCACTGCCAAAAATAAAATTAAATCATCTACTGTTCAGCAAAATAACAACACAATGTCAAATACAGGTAGCCTAGTCAAATAATGAACATCCAATCACATTAACCATTACTCTGTCACAGGAAACCTTCCCTCTTGCGCAGACATTTAGAAACGAAACATGACAATTTGAAAAATAAAACATGGGAGTTTTTTGAGCGATAATAAAGACGTCTTTCAAGTAGTAAGACATGTATAAAAGCAACAGATACCATTAATAAGAAGGGGCTATAAGTGTCTTATATGGTGAGCTACTGAGTGGCTAGGACAGGCAAGCCCCATACTATTGTGGGGGACTTAATTCTTCCTGCTGCCGCGGATATGGCTGGGACAATGCTGGGGGAAAAGGCCAAGTAAACTATACAGACAATGGCTTCATCAAATAACACTGTTTTACGACGCATCAGTGACATGGCAGGAGATGTTTTGAAGCAATTACTGCTTCGCAAACAAGCCAGTGAATTATATGTGTTACAGCTGGATGAGTCAACAGACGTGGCGGGCCTGGCACAGCTCCTGGTATATGTCCATTACGTTTATGGGGGGTCAATTAAGGAAGACATCCTCTTCTGCAAACCACTGGAAACCAGGACAACATCAGAGGGTATTTTTTTAAGTACTGGACACCTTTGTGACATCAAATGGACTATAGTGGTCAAGATGTGTTGGCATCTGTACTGATGGCGCAAAAGACATAACCGGGAGACATAGTAGAGTGGTAACGCGCGTGCAAGCAGTTGCTCCCGACGCCACTTGGGTACACTGCAGCATCCACCGAGAGGCTCTTGCTGCCAAGGGAATGCCTGACAGCTTGAAAGACGTTTTGGATACTACAGTGAAAATGGGTAACTTTGTTAAAGCAAAGCCCCTGAACTCTCGTGTATTTTCTGCATTATGCAATGATATGGGCAGCGACCATGTAACACTTTTACAACATACATAAGTGCGCTGGTTATCAAGGGGCAAAGTATTGATAGTTTTTTTTAAATTGAGAGACGAGCTAAATGTTTTCTTAACTTGTCTGACTGCTTACATGATGACGAGTTTCTCACACGACTGGCCTATCTGGGTGATGTTTTTTCTCGCCTGAATGATCTGAATCTAGGATTACAGGGACTCTCCACAACTATATTCAATGCGCGGGACAAAATTGAGGCTATGATTAAGAAGTTAGAGCTCTTCTCTGTCTGCATTAACAAGGACAACACACAGGTCTTTACATCATTGTATGATTTTTTTTGTGTGTAAATGAACTCCAGCTTACGGACAATGTCAAATGTGATATAGCGAAGCACCTGAGTGTGTTGGGTGCGCAATTACGCAGGTACTTTCCTAAAACGGATGACACAAACAACTGGATTCATTATCCCTTTCATGCCCTGCCTCCAGTCCACTTACCAATTTCTTAACAAGAGAGCCTCATCGAAATTGCAACAAGCGGTTCTGTGAAAATGTTATTTAATCAGAAGCCACTGCCAGAGTTTCTTGCCTTGGCAAATTGCGCTGTTAAGACACTGATGCTCTTTGCAACAACATACCTACGTGAGAGTGGATTCTCGGCCCTTACTAGCAGGAAAACTAAATACAGTCACAGACTGTGTGGAAAATGATTTAAGACTGAGACTCTCCAATACAACCCAACGTTGCAGATTTATGTGCATCCTTTTAAGCACACCCTTCTTATTAATCTGTGGTGAGTTATTCACCATTTTTTATGAACAAATAAGGTGTTATATGTAAGATGGCTAAATAAAGAGAAAAATTATTATTTGTGCCCTGGTCCTATAAGAGCTCTTTGTCACTTCCCACGATCCGGGTTGTGACAAAAACTCACACTCATTCTTATGTTTAATAAATGTACTGTACAGTGTGGCAGGCTTACAATGATGACAAAAAACAACATTTGAGAGTGCGCTGACCCTGGTGCTAGAGAGGGTACGCAGTTGGAGGTTGAACGTTTGAAGGGGTACAGAACTATAAAAAGTTTGGGAACCACTGCCCTAGAGCAAACAAAAACGTGACCCTGGTGCTAGAGAGGGTACGCAGTTGGAGGTTGAACATTTGAAGGGGTACGGAACTATAAAAAGTTTGGGAACCACTGCCCTAAAGGAAACAAAAAACATATGTTTCCCATGCCAATAAAGCCCCTTAAATTGCAACTGAATTGAGAGAAAGAGACAGAGAGAGAGACAGAGAGAGAGAAAGGAGAGAGAGAGTTGATATGTGCGCTTTATAATGTTTCAATTATACAGTACCAGTCAAAAGTTTGGACACACCAACTCATTCAAGGGTTTTCTTTATTTTTACTATTTTCTACATTGTAGAATAGTAGTGAAGACATCAAAACTATGAAATAACACATATGGAATCATGTTGTAACCAAAATATATATTTTACATTTTACATTCTTCAAAGTAGCCACCCTTGCCTTGATGACAGCTTTAGAATGCTTTTCCAACAGTCTTGAAGGAGTTCCCACATATGCTAAGTACTTGTTGGCTGCTTTTCCTTCACTCTGCGGTCCAACTCATCCAAAACCATCTCAATTGGGTTGAGGTCGGGTGATTGTAGAGGCCAGGTCATCTGATGTAGCACTCCATCACTCTCCTTCTTGGTCAAATAGCCCTAACACAGCCTGGAGGTGTGTTTTGGGTCATTGTCCTGTTGAAAAACAAATGATAGTCCCACTAAGCACAAAGCAGATGGGATGGTGTATCGCTGCAGAATTCTGTGGTAGCCATGCTTGTTAAGTGTGCCTTGAATTCTAAATAAATCACTGACAGTGTCACCAGCAAAGCACCACCACACCATCACACCTCCTCCCCGCTTCACGGTGGGAACCACACATGCAGAGATCATCCGTTCACCTACTCTGCATCTCACAAAGACACGGCTATTGGAACCAAAAATCTAAACTTTTTACTAATCAGACCAAAGGACAGATTTCCACCGGTCTAATGTCCATTACTCATGTTTCTTGGCCCAAGCAAGTCTCTTCTTCTTATTGGTGTCCTTTAGTAGTGGATTCTTGCAGCAATTTGACCATGAAGGCCTGATTGACGCAGTCTCCTCTGAACAGTTGATGTTGAGATGTTGGGCTGCAATTTCTGAGGCTGGTAACGCTAATGAACTTATCCTCTGCAGCGGTAACCCTGGGTCTTCCTTTCCTGTGGAGGTCCTCATGAGCACCAAAAACATCATAGAGCTTGATGATTTTTGCAACTGCACTTGAAGAAACTTTCAAAGTGTGTGCAAAGCTGTCATCAAGGCAAAGGGTAGCTATGTTGAAGAATCTAAAATACAGTATAAAACATATTTATTTGTTTAACACTCTTTTGGTTACTACACGATTCCACATGTGTTATTTCATAGTTTTGATGTCTTCACTGTTATTCTACAATTAAGAAAATAGTAAAAATAAAGAAAAACCCTTGAATGAGTAGGTGTGTCCAAACTTTTAACTGGTACTATATGTTGGGTTTTTCTAAGTTTTAGTTTATAATTTGTATCATTTTAAATATTAGCTGCTATCGGGAGCCACCATCAGTAATACCCACATACATTTATAACTGTAACTTTAGTGTTAGTTTCCTTCCATTTGTAGCCCACATTTTGCATAATTCCATTCCATTCCGTTTACTTTTCTGTCTTCTGTCACGGCCTTGTAAATTGTTCCTGGGGTCGCTAGCATTAGTGGATAATATTAGGCTAACGTTATGCAATAATTTGGGACATGTAGCCTATTTGAATCATTATGGAACTCAGACTACACAGAGCAGTGTAAACCCAGAGCCTGGCGCATGGTTCACAATGACTGGACCGTTGTCATACAGTTCCATGATTAGTGAGGATTAGGGTAGATTTATAGGACTATTGTTCAACCACTGTATTTTTCATCCATCAATATATTTAGTGCGTAAAGGCTCTCCAACCCTGTTTTTTATGAGTCATACATACTTTCCTACCCCTAAAATGTGCTGAAATAATCTACAAGATAAGAATGTTTTTAAATCAGGTGGTGCTGAAACAGAGAAGAATATATTTAGTTGGCTTCCTGTCAATGATCCCTATATTCTGAACCCGTTCTCTCCATGTATTCTAGTGAGTCTATCGACAAAATTATAAGTAAAGGTACACCTTATTTAAAGGGATGGCTTAAGATAAATGTACGGAAAACTCTATTGAATGAAAACTCCATGAGAAAATCTGTTGGCCAGCAAGTGGGAGTGTTTTTAGCAATTTTATTAAATTAATTCAGCCCACGCAGGGGAACCACGCCTGCAAAGCCCGTTATGCGCCTGCAGAAGGTACATCTGAATACTAAATACTGAGAAATGCATAGGAAAGGCGTGCATTGGAAAGGCATACATTTCCTAAGTCTGAATCGGGCTCATAGAGAGCAGTGTGATTGATAGCAGTGAAACAGCTGCAGTGTAGCTTTGAACCCCAACCCAGGTCACAGCTAGGTCACATGATTAGCACCTAAACTTCTTTTGATTGAAATCTATAAGAGGAGATATTCCCACCATCTCTGTGAAAGTATCTATGACATCAAGAGCAAGTTCCCTCTTTTGTGTCACTCACTCTCATTTCAACTTTCCTGTTACAACAACAGATGGACACTACAATTTTTCTAGAATAGCTGGAGGAGTATTTCTACATTCAAGCATTTTCCAACAGTTTTTTATTTTCTTCAACTAAACAAAAGTCCATAGGTGTCTGCCTGTGTGTGTGTCTTGATAGTTACGGTTACAGTCAGTCAGTCAGTAAGATGAGTGTAGGTAGGTGCTCATCTAAAGTGGTTAGAGCTCTCTACTGGTGCAGCCGCCCTGTTAGTTAGCAGGACTTGTCAATAGTCTGAAAACACGTCAGTGGAAGAGAGGTCTGCAAACACACAGCACACAGGATAGTGTGGGTCTCAACAACCCAACGTGGGTGTCCAATGACATATTTCAGCTAATCTGCAGCATAATATAGTACATACACATGAAGATTTAGTTTTTGTAAATGTCACATTACTAGGTCAAAGGTCAGCCAGGTGCACAGTTGACTTTTGAGATGCATGGGATATCTTGTGGGCGGGGATGTGCTTTCAAGTTTACTCTTTAACCCATTATGTCACAGGCCACACACAAAGTAAAACATGATTTAAACACACTGCACTTGTCATCTCGCCCATGACACTATCTAAAACAACTGTTCATTGTTATGACTGATCTCTCACTCATCAAGACTAAACATTACAGTTATCCACTATTCTCACCTGTCTGTCGGATTCTTAACATTGTTCTTCTTACTTTCATACTAAGGGTGGCATGACAACAACAAACTCAGATTTTCTTCAGACACCAAAGATACCCTGTCCTAAGCAGAACTCAGCTGACTCTTCTTAAACTCCTCACTCACCAAAAGCTTGTCTAAAGGTTTTCCCTTCAACACACAGGTACTCACAGTGAAAATAAGACTAAAACTTAGAACCGGACAGGAGTTTAGATTGTCACAAAACTTGATACATGTAGCATTGGTTACAGAAGTACATTAACTCATGATTGTATTCTCCATGTTATATTGTTAGCTCTATTTTCTGTAATAACTAGTGTAGTATGCTACTAAACTACTAGAATCAACAGAAATAGGCTATTGTAGCATTTACAATCCCCCCCCCCCCAAAAAGTCCAAAATGGCACATGAAAGTACTTACTTCCCCACAGATCCTAACTGCTTTAAGAGGTTGAATGATTTTAGCATTGTCGCACAGGAGTCAACCCTCCTCTTACAAACTATCCTTCTGTCCAGGACTTCAGTCAGGTATCACCTTGTCAGTGACTGTACTATTTAAATTAGCAAGCACCACTGCAAGGGGTTTTCTTCTGTGTGTGTTGTGAGTGTGCGGCTCTGTCATCCAGCAGTATTCGTTCTTGTTTCGGAAGTGTGACTGTTCAACCGCCTCTCTGTCAGGTCTGAGAGAAGAGGAAGTTGCTTCAACTGAAGCAGCAGCAGGGGGAAGAGGGTTTTTTCCCAATATCACAATGTGAAACATTATCATGTAATATCTATCTGAGTCATAGATGTATATCCATCTAGATATTGTAATCTGCCTATTTACAATGCCTTCAGAAAGTACTCACACCGCTTGACTTGTGCAACATTTTGTTGTGTTACAGCCTGAATTTAAAATGGATTACATTTTGATTTTTGTCAGTGGCCTACACACAATAACCCATAACGTCAAAGTGGAATTATGTCTACTTTTTTCAAAACTAATTTAAAAGGAAAAGCTGAAATGTCTTGAGTCAATAAGTATTCAACCCCTTTGTTATGGCAAGACTAAATCAATTCAGGAGTAAACATTTTCTTAACAAGTCACAAAATAAGTTGCATGGACTCACACTGTGTGCAATAATAGTGTTTAACATGATTTTTGAATGACTATCTTATCTCTGTACCCCACAAATGTAATTATCTGCAATGTCACCGGCTTCATTAGAAAATGTATCGGCGTTGTTGTCCCCACGGTGAGGGTTGCTGCCTTCCAATCAAAAGCCCTGGATTAACACCAAGGTTGGTGCTAAACTAAAAGACAGGGATACCACACACATAGCTATCGTAGACAACCCTGAGGCTACGGCCGAAGACAGGAATAAGTACAAGAAGGCCCGCTATGACCTCCACAGAGTCATCAAATGAGCAAAAGGACAATATAGGAATAAGGTGGAATCATTACACAGGCTCCAATGCTCCCTTCCAAGCTCGTCACCAAGCTTAGGACTCTGGGTCTGAACACCTCCCTCTGCAACGGGATCCTGGACTTCCTGACTGGCCAACCCCAGGTGGTGAGGGTAGGCAACATCACCTCCACCATGCTGACCCTCAACACAGGGGCCCCACAGGGGTGCGTGCTTAGTCCCCTCCTGTACTCCCTGTTCACCCACGACTGCGTGGCCACGCATGACTCCAACACCATCAGCAAGTTTGCTGACAGCACGATGGTGGTAGGCCTGATCACCGCTGACGATGAGTCACTCTACAGGGAGGAGGTCAATGACCTGGCAGTGTGGTACCAGAACAACAACCTCTCCCTCAACGTCAGTAAGTCCAAGGAGCTGATCGTGGACTACACGAAACGGGGTGAGCACGCCCCTATCCACATCGACGGGGCCACGGTGGAGCAGGTCGAGAGCTTCAAGATACTCTGTGTCCAAATCACTTAAGACTTAAAATGGTCTAAAAACACACGCACAGTCATGAAGCAGGGGCAACAGCGCCTCTTCCCCCTCAGGATGTTGAAAAAGTTTGGCACGGGCCTTAAAATCCTCCAAACGTTCTACAGCTGTAACATTGGGAGCATTTTGACTGGCTGCATCACTGCCTGGTATGGCATCGACTTCGATCGCATTGGCGCTACACAGAGTGGTCCGGAAAGCCCAGTACATCTCTGGGGCCGAGCTCCCTGCCATCCAGGACATCTATATTAGGCAGTGTGAAAGGAAGGCCCGGAAAATCATTAAAGACTCCAATCACCCAAACCATAGACTATTCTCTCTGCTTCCGCACGCCAAGCGATACCGGTGCATCAAGTCTGGCACCCATAGGGTCTTGAACAGCTTCTATCCCCATGCCATAAGACTGTTATATATCTAAAAAAAATAGCCACACAGACTATCGGAGCTAAACTTGTATTCTAATTGACCTTTTTATTTTTGTCTCTACGCACACTCACAGGGCCATACACACTCGCACACACTCCATCATCTGCTCACTCGCACATAACATGCACGTACATTTATACTGACATGACACACATGCACACCCACTCAAATCAAATCGTGCAGACACACACACCCAATCACATACAAACTGCTGCTACTTTGTTTATCTTATATCCTGTTGCCCAGTTCCCTTAACCCTATACATACAGTTGAAGTCGGAAGTTTACATACACTTAGGTTGGAGTCATTAAAACTCATTTTTCAACCACTCCACAAATTTCTTGTTAAACTATAGTTTTGGCAAGTCGGTTAGGACATCTACTTAGCGCATAACACAAGTATTTTTTCCAACAATTGTTTACAGACAGATTACTTCACTTATAATTCACTGTATCACAATTCCAGTGGGTCAGAAGTTTACATACACTAAGTTGACTGTGGCTTTAAACAGCTTGGAAAATTCCAGAAAATTATGTCATGGCTTTAGAAGCTTCTGATAGGCTAATTGACATAATTTGAGTCAATTGGAGGTGTACCTGTGGATGTATTTCAAAGCCTACCTTCAAACCCAGTGCCTCTTTGCTTGACATCATGGGAAAATCAAAAGAAATCAGCCAAGACCTTAGAAAAAAGAATTGTAGACCTCCACAAGTCTGGTTCATCCTTGGGAGCAATTTCCAAACGCCTGAAGGTACCACGTTCATCTGTACAAACAATAGTACGCATGTATAAACACCATGGGACCACGCAGCTGTCATACCGCTCAGGAAGGAGACGCGTTCTGTCTCCTGAAAAGTGCAAATCAATCCCAGGAAAACAGCAAAGGACCTTGTGAAGATGCTGGAGGAAACAGGTACAAAAATATCTATATCCACAGTAAAACTAGTCCTATATCGACATAACCTGAAAGGCCGCTCAGCAAGGAAGAAGCCACTGCTCCAAAATCGCCATAAAAAAGCTAGACTACGATTTGCAACTGCACATGGGGACAGAGATTGTACTTTTTGGAGAAATGTCCTCTGGTCTGATGAAAGAAAAATAGAACTGTTTGGCCATAATGACCATCGTTATGTTGGAGAAAAAAGTGGGAGGCTTGCAAGCCGAAGAACACCATCCCAACCGTGAAGCACGGGGGTGGCAGCATCATGTTGTGGGGGTGCTTTGCTGCAGGAGGGACTGGTGCACTTCACAAAATAGATGGCATCATGAGGAGGAAAATGATGTGGATATATTGAAGCAACATCTCAAGACATCAGTCAGGAAGATAAAGCTTGGTCGCAAATGGGTCAGCCAAATGGACAATGACCCCAAGCATACTTCCAAAGTTGTGGTAAAATGGCATAAGGACAACGAAGTCAAGGTATTGGAGTGGCCATCACAAAGCCCTGACCTCAATTATATAGAAAATGTGTGGGCAGAACTGAAAAAGTGTGCGCGAGCAAGGTCTACAAACCTGACTCAGTTACACCAGCTCTGTCAGGAGGAATGGGACAAAATTAACCCAACTTATTGTGGGAAGCGTGTGGAAGACTACCCGCAACATTTGACCCAAGTTAAACAATTTAAAGGCAACGCTACCTAATACTAATTGAGTGTATGTAAACTTCTGACCCACTGGGAATTTGATGAAAGAAATAAAAGCTGAAACAAATCATTCTCTCTACTATTATTCTGACATTTCACATTCTTAAAATAAAGTGATGATCCTAACTGACCTAAGACAGGGAATATTTACTAGGATTAAATGTTAGGAATTGTGAAAAACTGAGTTTAAATGTATTTGGCTAAGATGTATGTAAACTTCTGACTTCAACTGTATCTACCTCCATTACTCCAATAACCTGCACATTGTAAATATGGTTTTGGAACTGACCCTGTATATAGTATGCTTACTTACTTATTCTGTTCTTTATATTTCTTATTCTTATTTCTCGTGTTTTTTTCTAGTAATACCTTGTTATTGATTATTACATTGTTGGGTTTTGAGTTTGCAAGAAAGGCATTTCACGGTACTTGTACATGTGACATTAAAACTTGAAACAAAGACCAGGGAGGTTTTCCAATGCCTCGCAGGGAGAACCAATTGGTAGATAGGTAACATTTTTAAAAGCAGTAATTATTAATTTAGGAAACCACAAAGGATATCACCATGAGGCCAATTAGTGACTTTAAAACTGCAACAGAGTTTAACGGCTGTGATAGGAGAAAGCTGAGGATGGATCAACAACATTATAGTTACTACACAATATTAACCTAATTGACAGAGTGAAAAGGAAACCTGTACAGAATAAAAATATTCCAAGACATGCATCCTAAGGTATTACTGCAAAAAATGTGTCAAAGCAATGAACTTTTTGTCTTGGATACAAACTGTTACTGAGTACCACTCTCCATATTTTCAAGAATAGTGATGGCTGCATCATGTTATGGGTATGCTTGGCTTGTAATCATTAAGGGCTGGGGAGTTTTTCTGTTTATTTTTTATCCTGAATGGATCTATGCACAGGCAAAATCCTAGAGGAAAACCTGGTTCAGCAAAACTTGCTTTTTACCAGACAACCTTCGCTCTCTCTCTCCCGCTACTCTCTCCTCTTCCATCCTATCATCTCTTCCCTCTGCTCAAACCTTCTCCAACCTATCTCCTGATTCTGCCTCCTCAACCCTCCTCTCCTCCCTCTCTGCATCCTTTGATTTTCTCTGTCCCCTATCCTCCAGGCCGGCTCGGTCCTCCCCTCCTGCTCCGTGGCTCGACGACTCACTGCGAGCTCACAGAACAGGGCTCCGGGCAGCCGAGCGGAAATGGAGGAAAACTCGCCTCCCTGCGGACCTGGCATCCTTTCACTCCCTCCTCTCTACATTTTCCTCTTCTGTCTCTGCTGCTAAAGCCACTTTCTACCACTCTAAATTCCAAGCATCTGCCTCTAACCCTAGGAAGCTTTTTGCTACCTTCTCCTCCCTCCTGAATCCTCCTCCCCCTCCCCCCCCCTCCTCCCTCACTGCGGATGACTTCGTCAACCATTTTGAAAAGAAGGTTGACGACATCCGATCCTCGTTTGCTAAGTCAAGCGACACCGCTGGTCCTGCTCACACTGCCCTACCCTGTGCTTTGACCTCTTTCTCCCCTCTCTCTCCAGATGAAATCTCGCGTCTTGTGACGGCCGGCCGCCCAACAACCTGCCCACTTGACCCTATCCCCTCCTCTCTTCTCCAGACCATTTCCGGAGACCTTCTCCCCTACCTCACCTCGCTCATCAACTCATCCTTGACCGCTGGCTACGTCCCTTCCGTCTTCAAGAGAGCGAGAGTTGCACCCCTTCTGAAAAAACCTACACTCGATCCCTCCGATGTCAACAACTACAGACCAGTATCCCTTCTTTCTTTTCTCTCCAAAACTCTTGAACGTGCCGTCCTTGGCCAGCTCTCCTGCTATCTCTCTGAGAACGACCTTCTTGATCCTAATCAGTCAGGTTTCAAGACTGGGCATTCAACTGAGACTGCTCTTCTCTGTGTCACGGAGGCTCTCCGCACTGCTAAAGCTAACTCTCTCTCCTCTGCTCTCATCCTTCTAGACCCATCTGCTGCCTTTGATACTGTGAACCATCAGATCCTCCTCTCCACCCTCTCCGAGCTGGGCATCTCCGGCGCGGCCCACGCTTGGATTGCGTCCTACCTGACAGGTCGCTCCTACCAGGTGGCGTGGCGAGAATCTGTCTCCGCACCACGTGCTCTCACCACTGGTGTCCCCCAGGGCTCTGTTCTAGGCCCTCTCCTATTCTCGCTATACACCAAGTCACTTGGCTCTGTCATATCCTCACACGGTCTCTCCCATCATTGCTATGCAGACGACACACAATTAATCTTCTCCTTTCCCCCTTCTGACAACCAGGTGGCGAATCGCATCTCTGCATGTCTGGCAGACATATCAGTGTGGATGACGGATCACCACCTCAAGCTGAACCTCGGCAAGACGGAGCTGCTCTTCCTCCCGGGGAAGGACTGCCCGTTCCATGATCTCGCCATCACGGTTGACAACTCCCTTGTGTCCTCCTCCCAGAGTGCTAAGAACCTTGGCGTGATCCTGGACAACACCCTGTCGTTCTCCACTAACATCAAGGCGGTGACCCGATCCTGTAGGTTCATGCTCTACAACATTCGCAGAGTACGACCCTGCCTCACACAGGAAGCGGCGCAGGTCCTAATCCAGGCACTTGTCATCTCCCGTCTGGATTACTGCAACTCGCTGTTGGCTGGGCTCCCTGCCTGTGCCATCAAACCCCTACAACTCATCCAGAACGCCGCAGCCCGTCTGGTGTTCAACCTTCCCAAGTTCTCTCACGTCACCCCGCTCCTCCGCTCTCTCCACTGGCTTCCAGTTGAAGCTCGCATCCGCTACAAGACCATGGTGCTTGCCTACGGAGCTGTGAGGGGAACGGCACCTCCGTACCTTCAGGCTCTGATCAGGCCCTACACCCAAACAAGGGCACTGCGTTCATCCACCTCTGGCCTGCTCGCCTCCCAACCTCTGAGGAAGCACAGTTCCCGCTCAGCCCAGTCAAAACTGTTCGCTGCTCTGGCACCCCAATGGTGGAACAAGCTCCCTCACGATGCCAGGACAGCGGAGTCAATCACCACCTTCCGGAGACACCTGAAACCCCACCTCTTTAAGGAATACCTGGGATAGGATAAAGTAATCCTTCTAACCCCCCCCCCCTTTAAAAGATTTAGATGCACTGTTGTAAAGTGGTTGTTCTACTGGATATTATAGGTGAATGCACCAATTTGTAAGTCTGCTAAATGACTTAAATGTAAATGTAATTAATTCACCTTTCAGCAGGATAATAACCTAAAACACAAGGCAAACTATACACCGGAGTTGCTTATCAAGAAGACAGAACTCGAAGAATTTTGAAAAGAATAATGGGCAAATGTTGCACAATCCAGGTGTGGAAAGCTCTTAGACTTACCCAGAAAGTCTGCTATAATCGCTGCCAAAGGTGTTTTTACAAAGCATTTACTCAAGATGTGTGAATACATATGTAAATGAGATAGCTGTATTTCATTTTCAATACATCTGCAAAAATGTATAAAAACATGTTTTCACTTTGTCATTATGGTGTATTGTGTGTAGACGGGTGAGATTTTCAGGCAATAACACAAAATGCGAAATAAGTCAACGAGTATAAATACTTTCTGAAGGCTCTGTAACTGAGTATATGTTGGTTGAGGTTGCACCATACATACAGTAGTAGATTGTGGTAGTAAAAAGACAAGACACCTAACATTTTCTTTTTAAAATGCATGACTGAATAGAGGCCTCTTTGTCAACATCAATCCTTCCTGAAAACTTGAGGACATGCATGATACTTTTACTTTACAGGAGAATCTAAATGTCTTTCTCTATGGTGATATTATGGGTTAATACTGGGCCATCTGACATCTCCTGGATTCTGTTCTGTCTACGCTTCTGTAAATGGAAGCAGTCTGTCCACAGCACACACCAGATCATGATGTGAGAAGAGGAAACATTATTGGCATCTGGTTAGGACTTCTCATATTGAATCTAATAATGATGGTATGCGAATGGCGATTGTACAGCCATCTGTCCTAGCTATCCTTTTTTCATAGGCTTATATTATAGTTTGGACACACCACTGGTTAAATACAGATTGCATGCAGTTCTAAACATTTCCAGTGCATCTACAAAAGCAGTAAAGTTGCATGTAGGTGTATGTGCAGATTGGCAGTTATGGTCTTTTCAAATACTGCAGCCTGGTGGCAACAGTGAAATTGCTAGTTGTAGGTATGGGGTGATGGGTGAAGTGTTGAAAATTAAGAATGAGCAACAATCTTCAGCCCATATACATACAATAATGTGTTGGACCTGTATGTATTAGAGACCATCAGTGTTGTCCCCCAAATCCACGACAGCAGGGGTGTCAAACTCGTTCCATGGTGGGCCTAGTGTTTGCTGTTTTTTCCCCTTTCAATTAAGAGCTAAACAACCAGGTGTGGGGAGTTCCTAATTAGTGACCTTAATTCATCAGTCAGGTATAAGAGGAGCGAAAACCCACAGCCACTAGGCTCTCTGTGGAATGAGTTTGACACCTGTGCACTACAGCAGGGTTTGCCAAACCCGGTCCTGGGGCCCCCCCGCCCCCGGGTGCATGTTTTGGTTTTTGCCCTTGCAGCGGCCCACAGCTGATTAAAATAATCAAAGCTTGATGAGTTGGTTATTCTAATCAGCTGTGTAGTGCTAGGACAAAAATTAAAACATGCACCCAGGGTAGGCCCCAGGACAGTTTGGGAAACCCTGCACTACAGTATCATAATCTTGTGTGTCATCACTCCTGTTCCACGAGGAGTCTGCGTTTTTCACACCGTCTATCAGAGCATTCACATCAGCATTTGAAGCCAAAGCAGATCTTTTGTCTGAAAAGCTTGGTGGGGTGCAAGGACAAACTTCTATACTATGGTGTACAGGCCTAAAAACAACCACCGTCAAATGTACATAGGCCTACAACTTGTGAAATGTCATGTGATGTGGTATAGACCAGCGGTTCCCCACCGTAATACAGTAACTGAAAAAGGTTGGAAACCACAGGTTTAGACCATGGATGTATTGAGTAAGTCCATTCAAATTCATTAAAATCAAAATCAATTCAAATAGTTATTCATTCATCTATTAATGTATTTATTTCTATACAACAAATTAATTCAAATAGACGAGTCAACCAATTATCCGACCAATCCTTTCAGTCCTGGAGAGTCCTTTTTATAAACATTAAAACACTTTGTATATACTGTATGTTTTCAAGACAGAAATTAGTTTCCGCCACAACCTCCATTCAGAGAATATTGCTTTCCTGTTAAAGGCATATCAGGTTCCAACCATTGCGCTACAGCATAGCACCGTCATGACTACCAGAGAGAGACAGACAGTGGGCGAGTTCCTCTGCTGATGCTTGCCAGATCTTATAATGTCTGGATGTTAGAACAACCTGGTACCCGACAGCAGTCGATGACGTGGCACGCAATCATTGGCTGTTGCATGCAACATCTGAGCAGGGGAACGCGACCATTGACTTGGTCCTGTGTAAACTGTCAAAAAGAACAAAATAATGGACCCTTTCAAGAGAAAGCCATAGTGACCCATAGTGCTGAGAAAGAGACATGCAGTAGGAGGCTATAGCGATGCTTTTTCAATTTTATTATTGTGAAATATCATTATGCCCCGTTTTATACCAATATAACTTTTTTACTAGATGTTACACTGCCAGGTGGTTTAATGAGAAATTAGAGCAAGGTGACAGTTCAAACAGCTGAACATGTCTGGGCAGAAAAACCAACACATCCAACAGAATAAAATATCCAGGAAATGAACAGCCTACAGATAAGTGGCATAAAGGCTGATTGATTCCTCGACGTATGTTTTGTCAGACACTACTGCCTCTGGGACAGCTCTTTCCAACATCTTTCCTTTGCGGCCAAAGGCCTTTAAAACAGTCAAGTTGTGAATGAAGACACAGCCGGTAGAGACAAAGGCCAGAACAAGAGAATAATAAAGAGTACATAGACTTCCTATATAAGATGGATCTTACTAGTGTTCCTCAATCCCAACCACCTCCTCTTGATTCACCTTAAAACAGGTTAGATGAAGGAGAAGGTATACAAACCCCTCATCATCCCAACATATCCCATTCATAAGTAAACCGTGTTAAAATGTAAAAATTAAAGAATGATCTCCAGCAGCTTTAGAATAAGAACACAGGGGAGGAGTGAAGACACTAGAACACCTACCGTCGTAACCTCACATAATTCAGAGAAACTAAACAGGCGTACCCAAAGTGCCCCCCCCCTTCCCGTGTCCTCCAAAAACACCCGGCTCACACCCTTCCCTCATCAGAGATGAAGGGCAGGAGCCCAAGCACACGGTACCCCTGAGCCGACAACCCTCGTATTGGTCCCCTCCCCCCTACAATATTCTCTCGTCTCTCCAGCCTCAACAAGAACGTTTGTCAGGCCAAGTCCTCGGGAGACAGGGGACTAACGCTTGGACTTGGAGTCTTCAGCTTCTTTTTCTAGGAAATCGTCAGATAAAGACACAGTCGGTTAGGCACTGAATTCAAAAGGAGTAACACTTAAACCACAGTCTGTCTGAATTAACACAACAGTTCCTGTATGGCCGTCTCGGACTAACCACTTAAGCCGTGTTTCTTACCATAAAGAAATACCAATACCTATCGGACTTTACAGCACAAAGTACTAGCACAGTAGATGTGTAATCCCTCACCTTTTTTGAGGCCGTCCCTCTTCTTTTGCGCGTCCTCTCTCTGCTTCTTGATGATGGCCAGCCTGGCGAGGTCGGCCCGTGCCTGGTCCGTCTTCCCCTCCAGGTGCAGCTTCATGTAGCGCTCCTTTGCCTTCTGCTTCTCAATCTCCTCCCTGAGACAGAGCGTAACAAAGTCCTGCTATCAAAAAGTCCAAGGTCTATTAACAACCCCACCACACTTGCTGTTATCATTTCCATCTGAATGTTAACTGGGCATGCTGCAGTGGACATGAAATAAATCTTCTTGCCGACACCTACTCCCAAGACCTTCACTAACCCAAACGCTTCCAAGTCAAAACGGGTTATTTCTGAAATGACTACCTTTAGTCATTTAATTTTAGGCATAGGCCTGAGACTTGAAGGACCCCCCACCTCTCTCTGCGTGACAGCTCTTTGGGTGCGTTGACATCTAGCTCGGTCACCTTCTTACTTTTCTGCGATATGCGGTTGGGATTCTCAATCTCGATCAATCCCTCCACTCCACTCTTCTTCTTGTTCTGTAATAACAGAGAACGTCAAGACATTGAACAGAGTCAACATTGCAGCTCTGACTACAGTAGTGTTGGCAGGTAACACTTTCAAAGTGAGTAGGAGAATCTTCACAAGCCTTTCAGTAAAACCCCACATCAACACTTCTAATTCCTTGGCAGGCGGCCTAGAACTAGACATTAAAAGGAGCGCCCTCACTCACAATGTCCTCCTCTTCACTGCTGCTGTCGTCAGATCCTGATGACTTCTCCTCCTCCTTCTCTACCCCGCCATTCGCCTCCTGTCTCACACACACACACACTTGTTAGATCATGTTCAAGCCATCATGTCCGTGTTTGAAATGTATTTCTCATACCTTGGAGTATATATGTCAATGTTACTAGCCGAATTAGCTGGTGCAGGAGGTCAAGGAGCCGGGCCAGCGCATGGTAAACACATTTTCAGCCAACCTTTACTTGGCGATATCGCCTTTATTCTCGATTTGGAGGGCAGGGGGAACTCCAAAAACCAGAGAATATTCTACAAAAAATTAAATCCACTTTTTGCACCAAGTGGAGAGTTCCCTTGCCATTTAGCTGATGGACATCTCCCATTTCCCAAAGTCATTTCTGAAACTAGTCATTTGTAAGTGCCGCGGCCACAGGAAGAAGAACATGACAGCGCAGCACACAGTGTGACCAAACAACACAAATATCTACACACATGCAGGAGGCATTTCTCACTCGGTACAAAAAGTGGATGAATATCTTTGCATATTTCCTTGTTTTCAGAGTTTCACCTGCAACTAGAAAGTGCAGTTTAAGACACCAGCACCTTCCAAAATGTAAACCCAGGCGTCATATCTCTTCCTGCACTTGAAGCTAGAACCCTGTATAAAAATACAAGGGATCTGTCCAGTGGTGTAAAGCATTTAAGTAAAAATACTTTAGAGTACTACTTAAGTACATTTTGGGGGCATCTGTACTTTAATAATCATTTTTGATTACTTTTACTTCACTACATTTCTAAAGAAAATTTCATTTTTACTCCATACATTTTCCCTGACAACTAACAGTATTCGTTACATTTTGAATGCTTAGCAGGACAGGAAAACGGTCCAATTCAGACTTATCAAGAGAACATGCTACATTTGTAAATGTTGGAGTGTTCCCCTGGCTATCTGTAAATGATACTTAAGTATATTTTAGCAATTACATTTACTTTTGATACTTCAGTATATTTGAAACCAAATACTTTTACTCAAGTAGTACTTTACTGGGTGATTTTCACTTTTAATTGAGTAATTTTCTATTAAGGCATCTTTACTTTTACTCAAGTATGACAAATGGGTACTTTTCCCACGACTGGATCTGT
Source organism: Salmo trutta (assembly GCF_901001165.1). NCBI lineage: Eukaryota > Metazoa > Chordata > Actinopteri > Salmoniformes > Salmonidae > Salmo > Salmo trutta. Next base: position 57,980,932 of record NC_042974.1, on the reverse strand, counting down.
CTAGAGCAGAGATGGGGCAACTCAGTCAGGCTCTCAACTTACTTTTGAGAGTTAGAATAGCAGAATACATAAACTTAATTTGTCCTTTGGACAAATAAGTCCCCCCCCAAAAACAAATCTGGTCTGTAACACAATTTGTACATCATTGTATGATGCAACGAACCAATTTACAAAATAAAATGCGTTACTCTCTTTTTTACCATAGAGAATCTGACAAAAATGTAGGCCACACCACCTATTGTCTTCTTCGCATAGTCCCATCCCATAGACTTTCTCAAAACACTGCCCCTTTAAGGATGATTGGCCACCATTTGTAGCCTATAAAATATATTGCAACATTAAAACCAAATACTTCTTGCCTTTTATACAATAATTCCCTTTAGGGCTCGAAATTAAGGGAGTCCCGTCGTCCCTGGGATTACAAAAAATATATCTACACAGTTCAAAACAGACTCTGGGACAGTTCTGGGTCGACAGAATTCACACAACTACTGCACATATAAAAAATAAAAACAAATAAGCAATGAGGCTGATGCAACAGATCGTTTAGCTTGAAATGTTGATCACATGAAGAAATAAAACTATAAACTCAATGCACACATGGCTGTATGCTACGTGCAAATATCCAAAATGCAATTATCTTGAAAACACTGTTCTTAAAAGCGCACTGCGCGTGTGAATGGTTTCATGTGGCAGAGATTTCCGCTAGCAATTAAGAAAGGGGAGATCTAAAGATGCATCAACGAGAATGGGTTACTATTATGACTAGGATTATTCCTTTTTGCAATAAAATAACGTTGATTTGAAAACCCAATAGAACATGAGAAATGCTGGTTTCAATGACATCAAGTGTTCTTAAAATAATTCCCTCAACATTCCTATGGTCATATTTTGTATAGGCTACTTTGAAACAAGGTAAGACATGCTTCATAAAATGACAAAAGTTCCAAGTTTTAAACAATGACTTTTATTGTTAAATTATTTGAAATTGCTGACCGCCTCCACTCAGATTCAAGGTGGGTGATGAGCGGTGCGCAACGGGCACGGTCCTTCACTCTCCGGTCTAGTGATTTGATCTGAACGAACTGTGCCTTGAGTATGTCATCAGAATCAAGCCTTTAGACGTTAAATATCCTTCATTATATTTGTCAAAAATGACTGGCGTTTAGCCTATATTTATGTAATTAAAAGTTTAATTAAAGTTTGACTCCCCCCCTCATGTCACATTGGTTTGGACACGAGGCTGTAGCCAACAGGGGTCGTATTAACACAGAATTCTGTGTTAAGAAAAAAAAAAGAAATATCTTGCTGCATTTTGAAAACGCATATCTAAAATGCTTCCAATTGTAATTTCTTCTTGGCATAAGACTAATTTTGTGCTTCAGTTACACTTCACTCTGATGAGATTTCATGAATGGGCATTCTATCAGCAGACAGAGCTCTGACTGATGTATAGCTATATTTCTGTGGTACTTTTCTCAGGTAAAATGCAAGATTAACTTCAAGCAAAACATTAGTAAATGTAACTGGCTACATTCTTTCTATGATAAACATTAGAAATATGATGGCCATGCATCATTTTTGCAAAAAATACCTTCCTTTTTCATTGGTAGCTAATTTCCTGCTAGCCAAATAGCGTTGCACTTTGTTGTCATGGATAAAGATGAAGCTATTTTCTGCCAAGTGTGTTGCACTAATGTATTTTCTGTGAATGAAAACTATAGTTGCACACTCCTGATCCCTATTGGGGAAAAAAAAACAACAACACTACTTTAGATATAAAACACAGGTGAAATGGTTTAAAAAAAAAGTTTATGGTCTGCGTTTTGAAAATGCAGATTTCTTTACTATAACGCAACCCCTGGACAACATGCAAATCACCTACACCTTGACATGTAGGCTTTATTTATTCATTCATGTACATGAAAAATAGATTTGAATATTATTCTCATTTTGGGAAAGGCTAGGACTGCATGCACATTCATCTTCTGCACACCCTACCATTCCAGTGTTTAATTGCTATATTGTAATTACTTCGCCACCATGGCCTATTTATTGCCTTATCTTTTATCCTACCTCATTTGCACATGCTGTATATAGATTTTTCTACTGTATTATTGATTGTATGTTTGTTTATTCCATGTGTACATCTGTGTTGTTGTATGTGTCGAACTGCTTTGCTTTATCTTGGCCAGGTCGCAGTTGCAAATGAGAACTTGTTCTCAACTAGCCTACCTGGTTAGGTGAAATAAATAAAAAATAAAATGTGTGGGTATGGATGTGGGTATACAGACCCGCAAGCCACTGCAGCCTCTCATGCAGAGTTCAGATGTTTTGTTGCCCCCGCCCCCATCAAAGTTACCCATCACTGGTCTAGAGCTATGTTACTCACACAGATGCAAAAACTTGATATCCCCTCAGAGACATGGGTCCTTTACTCACCAGTTCTCTCTGTGCTTTCATCTGTCTGTCGATCTCTTCTGGGTTGCTGAACTGCTTTCCCCGACCCTTGTGACCTTTTTTACCTTAAAACCCCAAATGAGAGAGCGCGTGGCGTAGAGATCACAGAGAACAAGAGATGAGTCATACTTTACGTTTACTCATTGCGGCATGGTTAACAACAGATGTCAGAATCCAATCCATAAAAGTGATTGAACTTCTTCGCTGCCTGGATACATTGTGGCATAACTCATTATCCACATATCATTACTATCAGGGGGGACAGTAAATGCTTACATGATACTGACATGAACGTAAATGGATGAAATCAACCGGGTGCACATGGTGCTAGCCAGATGAACAGTTTAGCTAACATTAGCTAGGTAGCTAGTGACAGTAGCCTAACAGCTAGCAACTAACGTTGCATAGATAACGTTAGCCATCTAGCTACAGTAGTTACTGTACGCTATCTGGCAAGTCAAGTTGCCAGGTGTCAATGTGCTTCTCTATGGCTAGTAAGCTATGTCAGTTCTCACGAAACGGGGATACTCAACAAAACATACATTTTGCCAGATCCTTCCAAGTCGCTAGCTAACGTTAGTTAGCTATATTTCTTAAGGTAATGTTCCGTTGTATGGCTAGCTAACGTTAACTACATTTGGAACGTTAACAAAAATAACGGCGTTTGATACTTACCGCCTCTTGGCATATTTGGTACAGGAACTTGAACAACTAACACAGAAAATGTATTAAAAAAAAATAAATCACTTCACTGTTCCCAGCAAAACAGTGTTTCTTTTCCAAATACTTGTCTCCTGCTAGACAAGTGCACAATATTTTACCCGCTTCAGAGCAACAAGAGTGAAAGGCAGTGCAATGATGCAATATTCAGCCAATCGCTAGACAGGATTTTTGACAGGCTTGTCAACAGACCATTCATATCACCAAAATACATGCAGAGTGGACGGAAAGTAAACATAGCCAATGAAAACACATATCTGTAAGTGCGTTGCTTTAGTAAGCACCGCCCTAATTATTTTATGTGGCGGTCATTTTTGAATTAGAACATTTTGCCCCTTACCAGCCAGCCAGAGCCAGGTGTCCAAATCACCAAGGACTTAAAACAGTCCACTCACACAATTGTAAAGAAGGCACAACAGCGCTTCTTCCCCCTCAGGAAGTGAAAAGGTTTGGCATGGGCCCTCAAATCCTCCAAAAGTTATACAGCTGCACCAATGAGAGTATCTTGATTGGCTGCGTCACTGCTTGGTATGGCAACAGCACCGCCCACGATCACATGGTGCTACAGAGGGTGGTGGGGACAACCCAGTACATCACTGGGGCCAAACTCCCTGCCATCCAGGACCTCTATATCAGGAGGTGTGAAAGCAAGGCCCAGACAATTGTTAAATTCTCCAGCTACCCGAGCCATAGACTCTGCTTCTGCACAGCAAGCGGTACCGGTGCATCAAGTCTGACACCAGGCTCTGCATTCTTTACCTTTACCTGCCTTTACCTCCCTTATCTCACCTCATAATTTGCTCACACACATAACATGCAGATACAGTACATTTATACTGACTCTACACACACACACACACACACACACACTCACATACAATCATAATTTACGCTGCTGCTACTCTATCATATATCCTGAAGCCTAGTCACCTTACCCCATACTATCTACAGTGCCTTTGGAAAGTACTCACACCCCTTGACTTTTTCCTAATTTTGTTGCGGATTAAATTTCGATTTTGTGTCACTGGCCTACACACAATACCCATAATGTCGAATTATGTTTTAGAAATGTTTACACATTTACACAGTACTGTGCAGCCTTCTTCATCGACCTGGCCAAGGCTTTCGACTCAGTCAAGCACCGTATTCTTATCGGCAGACTAACAACCTTGGTTTCTCTAATGACTGCCTCGCCTGGTTCACTAACTACTTCTCAGATAGAGTTCAGTGTGTCAAATTGGAGGGCCCGTTGTCTGGACCTCTGGCAGTCTCTATGGGGGTGCCACAGAGTTAAATTCTCGGGCTGACTCGCTTCTCTGTATACATCATTTTCTCTGTCAATGATCATTTTCATTTTCTCTGTCAATGATGTTGCTCTTGCTGCTGGTGATTCTCTGATCCACCTCTACGCAGATGACACCATTCTGTATACATCTGGCCCTTCTTTGGATATTGTGTTAACAAACCTCCAGACAAGCTTCAATGCCATACAACACTCCTTCCGTGGCCTCCAACTGCTCTTAAATGCAAGTAAAACTAAATGCTCTTCAACCGATCGCTGCCCACACCTGCCCGCTTCTCCAGCATCACTACTCTGGACGGTTCTGACTTAGAATATGTGGACAACTACAAATACCTAGGTGTCTGGTTAGACTGTTAGACTCCTTCCAGACTCACATTAAGCATCTCCAATCCAAAATGAAATCTAGAATTGGCTTCCTATTTCACAACAAAGCACCCAACACTCTACTCAACAAATTGGATGCAGTCTATCACAGTGCCATCCGTTTTGTCACCAAAGCCCCATATACTACCCACCACTGCGGCCTGTACGCTCTCGTTGGCTGTCCCTCGCTTCACACTCGGTGCCAAACCCACTGGCTTCAGGTCATCTACAAGTCTCTGATAGGTAAGGCCCCGCCTTATCTCAGCTCACTGGTCACCATAGGAGCACCCACCCGTAGCACACGCTCCAGCAGGTATATCTCTCACCCCCAAAGCCAATTCCTCCTTTGGCTGCCTTTCCTTCAAGTTCTCTGCTGCCAATGACTGGACTGAATAGCAAAAATCACTGAAGCTGGAGACTCTTACCTCCCTCACTAGCTTTAAGCACCAGCTCTATGAGCAGCTCACAGATCCCTGCACCTGTACATAGCCCATCTGTAAATAGCCCATCTAACTACCTCATCCCCATACTGTATTTATTTATCTTTCTCCTTTGCACCCCTGTATCTCTACTTGCACATTCATCTTCTGCACATCAATCACTCTAGTGTCTAATTGGTATATTGTAATTACTCCGCCACCATGGCCTATTTATTGCCTTACCTCCCTTTTCTTACCTCATTTGTACACACTGTATATAGATTTTCTTCAACTGTATTATTGACTGTATGTTTTGTTTATTCCATGTGTAACTCTGTGTTGTTGTATGTGTCGAACTGCTTTGCTTTATTTTTGGCCAGGTCGCAGTTGTAAATGAGAACTTGTTCTCAACTTGCCTACCTGGCTAAATAAAGATTAAAAAAAATAAAAATGGTTACCTGCAAGGAAACACATGCTGTCATCATTGCTTTGCACAAAAAGGGCTTCACAGGCAAGGATATTGCTGCCAGTAAGATTGCGCCTAAATCAACCATTTATCAGATCATCAAGAACTTCAAGGAGAGCGGTTCAATTGTTCTGAAGAAGGCTTCAGGGCGCCCAAGAAAGTCCAGCAAGCGCCAGGACCGTCTCCTAAAGTTGATTCAGCTGCAGGATCGGCAGCTTGCTCAGGAACGGCAGCAGGCAGATGTGAGTGCATCTGCACGCACAGTGAGGCAAAGACTTTTGGAGGATGGCCTGGTGTCCAGAAGGGCAGCAAAGAAGCCACTTCTCTCCAGGAAAAACATCAGGGACAGACTGATATTCTGCAAAAGGTACAGGGATTGGACTACTGAGGACTGGGGTAAAGTAATTTTCTCTGATGAATCCCCTTTCCAATTGTTTGGGGCATCCGGAAAAAAAGCTTGTCCGGAGAAGACAAGGTGAGCGCTACCATCAGTCCTGTGTCGTGCCAACAGTAAAGCATCCTGAGACCATTCATGTGTGGGGTTGCTTCTCAGCCAAGGGAGTGGGCTCACTCACAATTTTGCCTAAGAACACAGCCATGAATGAAGAATGGTACCAACACATCCTCCGAGAGCAACTTCTCCCAACCATCCAGGAACAGTTTGGTGACGAACAATTCCTTTTCCAGCATGATGGAGCACCTTGCCATAAGGCAAAAGTGATAACTAAGTGGCTCGGGGAACAAAACATCGATATTTTGGGTCCATGGCCAGGAAACTCCCCAGACCTTAACCACATTGAGAACTTGTGGCCAATCTTCAAGAGGCGGGTGGACAAACAAAAACCCACAAATTTTGACAAATTCCATGCATTGATTATGCAAGAATGGGCTGCCATCAGTCAGGATGTGGCCCAGAAGTTAATTGACAGCATGCCAGGGCAGATTGCAGAGGTCTTGAAAAAGAAGGATCAACACTGCAAATATTGACTCTTTGCATTAACTTCATGTAACTGTCAATAAAAGCCTTTGACATTTATGAAATGCTTGTAATTATACTTCAGTATTCCATAGTAACATCTGACAAAAATATCTAAAGACAATGAAGCAGCAAACTTTGTGAAAATTAATATTTGTGTCATTCTCAAAACTTTTGGCCACTACTGTACACATGGTTAGCAGATGTTATTGCTAGTGTTTTGAAATGCTTATAATTACACTTTGGATACACTTTGAATAATATATCAATACACCCAGTCACTACAAAGGTACTGGTGTCCTTCCTAACTCAGTTGCTGGAGAGGAAGGAAACCGCTCAGGAATTTCACCATGAGGCCAATGGTGACATTAAAACAGTTACAGAGTTTAATGGCTGTGATAGGAGAAAACTGAGGATGGATGAAAAACATTGTAGTTACTCACAATACTTACCTAAATGGCAGAGTGAAAAGAAGGAAGCCTGTACAGAATATATATATTTCATATTTGTTCTATATTTGTTCTTAACTGACTTGCTTAGTTAAATAAAGGTTACATTTAAGAATGTTTTTAAAAATCCCATAACATTTTTACCTGGAAATAGCTTTTGATTTCTATGATATGGCCTACAGTATGTGGTGTTCAACACAGGCCTAAATTGCATGAGACTTATAAAAACGTTGTAGCATTATGAAGGGCTTGGCATTAATTAATTTATTTTTACTTGGTCTGTAACACCATGGGCCAAATAGGTGACTGTAAATTGTATTGTGTTGTATGATGCAAGAAACCACTTTACAAAATAACATGTATTATTATTACCATACAGAGAATTAGACAATGCAGGCTATCCCTCTGCCTATTGGCTTATTCATGCCTGTCTCAAAATACAACACTGCCCCTTTGATTAAGACAAGCTTTTTACCTTAAGACTGGCTTTTCAAAGACAGCTTGAAATCTAGCCTACACGTTTTGTGCTCTTGTATGAAGCTGCTGGGATAATAACTCGCTAACTAGCAAAGAATATCAACAAATGTGCACACGCGTGGCTCACCGCTAGTAAACTACCCCCGCCAACAGAATTCTACAGAATTTGCGCTCTGGCTATTCCTACAACAAAATCAGACTCAATCTTGCAAAGTTATGTGTTTTGGTTTGTTGCATTGAAAAGGGGCTGATATAATATTGATTCGATCACAGAATAAACGTTTATCTATATAGTGCAAACTAATGTTCAATCTCTTGCGTCTATGCGTGGCATAGCATTTCTTCTGCGCGCCAGTCCTGTAGGAAGTTCGCGGCCCCCGCGCACAGATTGGCAAGAACTAGGGAGTTTTTTTGATAAAAATAAACGGACTAGAGCTAAGCACAGACACAATCTTAAGAGGGAAACCTGGTTCTGTCTGCTTTCCAACAGCCACTGGAGACAAATTCACCTTTCAGCAGAAAAATAACCTAAAAACACAAGGCCAAATTATACACTGGAGTTGTTTACCAAGACATCATTGAATGTTCCTGAGTGTCCGAGTTACAGTTTTGACTTAAATCGGCGTTGAAATCTATGGCAAGACTTGAAAATGACTGTCTAACAATGATCAACAACCAACTTCACAGAACTAGAAGAATTAAAAAAAAAGAATAATGTGCAAATTGTACAATCCAAATGTGCAAAACTCTTAGCGATTTACCCAGAAATACTCAAAACTGTAATGGCTGCCAAGGTGATTCTAACATGTATTGATTCGGGGTGTGAATACTTATGTAAATGAGATATTTCTGTATTTCATTTTCAATAAATTGGCAAACATTTCAAAAACATGTTTTCACTTTGTCATTATGGGGTATTGTGAATTCAGGCTGTAACACAACAAGATGTTGAATAAATCAAGAGTTATGAAAACTTTCTAAAGGCACTCTACCTCTATCACTCCAGTAACCCTGCATATTGTAAATATGGTATTGGAACTGACCCTGGAACTGACCCTGTATATAGCTACTGACCCTGGAACTGACCCTGTATATAGCTACTGACCCTGGAACTGACCCTGTATATAGCTACTGACCCTGGAACTGACCCTGTATATAGCTACTGACCCTGTATGTAGCTTCTTACTTTCTCATCTTCTTATTTCTATTTATTGTGTGTGTTTTTTCCTACCTTGTGTTATTTTAGCGTTGCATTGATATTTATTACTGCATTGTTGGGTTTACAGTTTGCAAGAAAGGCATTTCACTGTACTTGTGCATGTGACATTAAAACTTGAAACTAGCCAGTTGTAAGCCAGGTAGAATAATCTCTCTTGGACAGACTACGTAAATACAATTGAGGTTAACCAAGATTAGGTACACGGACAAACATGAAAGCATAAATACAGAATGTTGACATGTTTAATTGGCCTCCTCCACTATTAACTGATTAATACTGAATATTAAAATATATAATGTTTGAAAGAATGTATGTAGAATATTAATGCTTAATGAAAAACTATTCAGAGCAGAATACGTATTTAGTTACGCACCAATATACAATTTTTAAAAGCCTGTTATATTTAATGAAGTGCCCTTTAATATAGACCACATTGAGAATTCAATTAATCCGATTTTTTATATTAATAAAGACTTGCTAAAGTGCCTAAATTCAGCATTTGGACATGTCCCTCCGTGCACCCTCTGACTTCCAGTAGATTTTAACTCACATAACCCAAACTTTTCTCCAGGTTTTCACCATCGTTGTAAAGTCCCCCTATAATCACCATAACATTGACTGACCAGGTGAATCAAGGTGAAAGCTATGATCCCGTATTGATGTTACCTGTTAAATCCACTTCAATCAGTGTAGATGAAGGGTTTCAGGTTAAAGAAGTATTTTCAAGCCTTAAGACATGGATTGTGTATGTGTGCCATTCAGAGGGTGAATGGGCAAAACAAGAGATTTAAGTGCCTTTGAACGTGGTATGTTAGTAGGTGCCAGGCGCACCGTTTTGAGTGCGTCAAGAACTGCAACGCTGCTGTGGTTTTCATGGTCAACAGTTTCCCGTGTGTATCAAGAATGGTCGACCACCCAAACGACATCCAGCCAACTTGACACAACTGTGAGAAGCATTGGAGTCAACATAGGCCAGCATCCCTGTGGAACCCTTTCGACACCTTGTAGAGTCCATGCCCCGATGAATTGAGGCTATTCTGACTGAAAAAGGGGTGCAACTCAATATTAGGAAGGTGTTCCAAATGTTTTGTCCACTCAGTGAAGATCAACAGCCCCCTGTTCAGGCACCCCCCTTAAGTCCAAAAGCTTATTTTCTATTCCATTCTTCTCCTTTCCTACTTTTGAAGGAAAAATCTCTTTCAGCGCTGGTTCGTTCCCTTCTCCTGTTTCCTCCTCCTCCTCATTTCTCCTTCTCCTCTCCAGAGGTCTCATGAAAGCCCCACAGGTGAGCAGCAGTCCCCCTTGATGAGAAAGCCTTCCCTCCAGCCATAGTGGTCCAGCAGAACCTGACCCAGGGGGGACAAGACAGAGAGGAACACGGAGCATTAGTCATTGGGGCCCCCGGCCGATAATCATTGTATACAGACTATGGGAAGCTACACGTTAGAGCTGGATAGAGAGAGGGATTAGTGGTGTGTGTTGTGACATGTTGCAAGTACCTGTAAGGTAAAGCTGTTTAATGGCGGTGGTGAAGGAAGCTCCCACCATGCCTGCTGATGCCAGTAAACCTCCGACCTGCATCCCCGACTTGCTGTCAAACCTGTTGACCATGATACTGGACACTGGGCCTGGGCAGAAGGCGTTCACAGACAAACAGGACATGTGTATTTGTTAATGAAATGATGCAGAACTACAAGAGACTTGCGTCTCCAGTCAACGAATACATTTCCCAGACACATTTCTGTTTTGTTTCTCCCATTGAACAACGTCTTTTTTTATTTTTACATCTGACAGCTTTGTTTCGTATACAATTCAAGCTCTCAGAGGCCCCTGTATCATCTCTATGATTGACCTCTGACCTGATCCATAGAGCATGGGCAGCATGATGGAGGAGATTCAGGCCGTGTCGCTGTGGCCCATGTCAAAGTCCCTCATCAGCTCCTTGAAGGAGACACTGACAGCTTTGGGGAAGGCGTAGGAGAACCCAGTGACGACGAAACAGATGAGTAGCCCCAGCCCCCATCCAGCCCCAGCTTCCATCCAGCCCCAGGCACCATCCAGCCCCAGGCAAAATCTATCCCCAGCCACCATCCAGCCCCAGCCACCATCAGGGGTCCAGCCCTCATCCTCTTGGTTGTACTGACTCCCATTGTCGCTCAAGAGGATGGTCCTCTCTAGGAGGAAGGAGTGGGTATGTAAGTGGGCCAAGAAGACCCATTTCTCAAACCCTCACAAACCGATCAATGATATATTTTGGAAGAAAGGTTCTGTGGCTCACACTGTACTGGTACAATGACTAATAATTCAAACATCACTCTTGGTCAATTCATTACCACACTCGGTCAAAAGGTCTATGTGTTTTCCCATACACCGGTGTAGCCTGACCTGCAATGCTTACTCAATGTACGACTGACTGAGCCTTTGGATTATAATTGTCTTTACTGAATTTGTTTACATGGACTTGGCCAGTTTGTGAAAGCTATTGAGCCATAGAATTAAATACCTCTAATGGCGTTTGTCTGTGCAGTACAGCTTTCAGTCACATTCAGCATCTGGTATAACAATAACCATCTAGCAATCACATTGTAATAACAACAATAATCTCACCTGTGACACAAAACCACAGGGAACTGAGAGAGGCGGTAATAACCCAAGATATAGTCCTGAAGACATGTTAGATGTGTGACCTCCACAATCCAGAATATAGTCCCTGTCACTCCTGGGTTTCCGACAATTCTAAGGTCATGCTGTTAAGCTGAATTAATAAGAAAATTCTGAAAGTGTTGTCCATTCTGGTGCCAAAGGTTTTCAAAACAATACTTGTATCAATACCGGCCACTATAATCACCAATCCCGGCCACTATAATCACCAATCCCGGCCACTATAATCACCAATCCCAGACACTATAATCCCCAATACTAGCCACTATAATCACCAATACCAGCCACTACCTCTTGAAAATACCACATCAGACGGTGGAATTAGTATGGGCACTTGCATACTTATACAGACATGTATGCAAACAAACAAAACATAGCTTTCTGAAATGTATCTAAAACCTTTTAATAAAGTAGAAAACATCTGAAAACAAATATTAAAATACACTCAGCTGCCAAAACCAGAAATCATAGTATTCTAAAAAAGGTAATCAGTGGCTTACAAAAGTTAATGAATCAAAGAAATGCATTTTTATAAAAGGACAGGACACATTTAAACTATCATAACTTCAATGATTTTAAATCCGTAGAAATTATAAATATATATTTAAACAGTACATACAGTACATGGGCTCCAGAGTGGCGCAGCGGTCTAATAGGCTGACCACACCGCTCGCGCACGTTGCAAAATAAATTTAGAAATCTATGTTATTCAATTATTGCACCCACACTGCTCGCGTGCGTCAACGAGCGTCTGCGTTGCCAAGGGCTAAAATAGAAGTCCTTTCTATTTCTGACGCAGATCGCGCTGCAAGTCCTGCCTCTCCCATCTCCTCATTGGTTTATAGAAGCAGGTACCCACGTGCCATCTCCTTATTGGTTATACCCACGTGGGTGATTGAAAGATGAACTGTGTTGCCGGTCAGTGTAGTAATACTATGAAAGTTTAGATGCCAATCACCATATAAGTTCAAAGATGAAAAAGCCTGGAAGGATGAGAGATGACTAGAAACGATTCAGTTTTATGTGTGGATTAATTGTCGGAGAAGAGGACCTTGTGCATTTCAGGTAAAATAACAACTCAATGCTAATATCCCAAGACAAATTAGCTAGCAACAGCAAGCTAGCTAAATAGGCCAAATTAGCTGGCAAGTGCAAGCTAACTAGCTACATTTCCATAAATGTTTAATGCTTTTCGACCTGTTCCCAAATTAATGTAATTGGTTCAGAGTTTGTTTTGATATTTTAACCTGCGTGTCGTAATCGCGTTTGGTGTAGGGGGACAAAATAAATGTATGCATGATGGCACACGCGCGCAGCCGGTTTGGGTTCTGTGTCAGGCACTGCATCTCAGTGCTAGAGGTGTCACTACAGACCCTGGTTCGATTCCAGGCTGTATCACAACCGGCCATGATTGGGAGTCCCATAGGGCGGTGCACAATTGGCCCAATGTCATCCGGGTTAGGGTTTGGTCGGGGTAGGCCTTCATTGTAAATAAGAATTTGTTCTTAACTGACTTGCCTGGTTAAATAAAGCTAAAATCAAATACAATTGATTAGTCACTAACACTCGCAATCCTTTATCTATTCCCTTCTTAATTTTCAGGTATCACTGGGAACCTGTCTGCAATTTTCTATTCATCACTTCTTCCTTCAACTGTGAATCTTCATCTTTTCCAGCTCCTTCTCCATCAGGTGAGACTCTGCAGTGGTTTCTGACAACTTAAGAAAAAGGAATCAGTTACTTGCTCCGATAAATTATTAATAATGTCCGATAAAGGGAATCCTTTATTCAAGGTCATCCTTTATTCAAGGTTAATTGTATGGCTTATACTGTATATCTATCTATGCAACTGTATTCAATGGGATGCTTCAAGATGATTAGAACCTACCATGTCCAACAGGAGGTCAATCTTCAGCCTGAGTAGGTTGTTCTCCTTTTCAAGCTGTAGGTTCCTATTTTTCAGTCTCTGCACCTCCTTCCCAGATACATTCCCTTCAGACTGTAGGGGCGAGAAACAAAAGATCAAATGAAAAAGAAATCAAATGCAAAAATCAGCGGTGATCAGATAGATCAGATTTCTTACAGTAGCAGTGCAGACAGTGCAGTTTTCTACTACTGATGATCAATTACCTGCAATCCATTGTCGGTCTTCAAATGTCAAGCTATGGCCCCCAATGTTCATAACAGGGGCTGCATACTCAAGACCCAACTCTATTTCCCTCGTAGACCAATCCAACTAGACTCAACAAATGAAGAGGGGGGATGTAGAAACTTACTTCACATAAAAGACAACAGATGCACATTGTGCAGAATGTTTTTGGGCGTCCGAGAGGAATTTCATCAACTCACGGTGTGCAGATTGAAGACAGAAACAGACTTGCAAGGGGTATTCTTTGGACAGAAGGTGTTGCCAAAAAGCAGCATCTTCGTCATCAGCTGCGTTATATATTGTGAGACAAATATATATTGTAGAGGATTAATGTTAGATTGACAACTTCTTATTTTGCAGCTTTGCAAATAGTAGTCAAGTAACGGTAGCTAGCTAACGATAGCATTGCAAGCTAAGATTACCAACAGCGACAACATTACGCCACTATCTTTGTCGTTTATTTAATCATATATTAAAATAGCTAGCTAAATGACTGTACAACGCTTTTATTGACCTAGCTAATTCGTTCTCTTCCGTTAGCAGAGGCTTGCCTTCTCTTTCTCGCCCAGCAAGCGGCTTTTTACAGACATGCAGATTACTGCGCAAGTGCTACAGATCCATTTTGTCTAAACGGGTAATAATGGAAGAATTTACAAATGGAAACGCAGCATTTGAGTTGGATGATATCAAATCACTTTGCATTTTTATGAACATTTACTGTAACTACATACCATTGGATTCTTTATAGTTAGACAAAGTCTACATTTCATCCTTGTAATAATGTAAACACTTGATAAATTCCCCCGCTGTTTAGTTTGAGTGGGATAAGCCATCAGTGTGAACGCATCGCCATGGTGATAGCGTCACTTTGTGTTTGTTTACCGAATGCTTCCATCTAACTGTTTCCCGGTGAAATAGTTTCTTCAGTGTCATTATTTAATTGTCACAGATTTATCGTCATATTTTCCCTGAATAATTAATGATATAAGGGCCAGATCCCGTTGTCTTCATAACAAGCCCCAGTGGCCTAATGGATAAGGCACTGGCCTCCTAAGCCAGGGATTGTGGGTTCGAGTCCCATCTGGGGTGAAACATTTTTTGTCCATTAAATTGTTTATAAATAACAGTGTCAACAACTAAATGCAATGATGGATGATTTCACACAAACATTTCATAGAATATATGTAAATTATTTATCGTGTCTTAACATTTATACTGAACAAAAATATTAAAGCAACATGTTTTATTTTATTTCCCCTTTATTTTTTATTTATTTATTTTTTATTTCACCTTTATTTAACCAGGTAGGCAAGTTGAGAACAAGTTCTCATTTACAATTGCGACCTGGCCAAGATAAAGCAAAGCAGTTCAACACATACAACAACACAGAGTTACACATGGAGTAAAACATACAGTCAATAATACAGTAGAAAAATAAGTCTATATACAATGTGAGCAAATGAGGTGAGATAAGGGAGGTAAAGGCAAAAAAGGCCATGGCGGCAAAGTAAATATAATATAGCAAGTAAAACACTGGAATGGTAGATTTGTAGTGGAAGAAAGTGCAGAGTAGAAATAATGGGGTGCAAAGGAGCAAAATAAATAAATGCAGTAGGGTAAGAGGTAGTTGTTTGGGCTAAATTATAGATGGACTATGTACAGGTGCAGTAATCTGTGAGCTGCTCTGACAGCTGGTGCTTAAAGCTAGTGAGGGAGATAAGTGTTTCCAGTTTCAGAGATTTCTGTAGTTCGTTCCAGTCATTGGCAGCAGAGAACTGGAAGCAGAGACAGCCAAAGGAGGAATTGTCTTTGGGGGTGACGAGAGAGATATACCTGCTGGAGCGCATGCTACAGGTGGGTGCTGCTATGGTGACCAGTGAGCGGAGATAAGGGGGGACTTTACCTAGCAGGGTCTTGTAGATGACCTGGAGCCAGTGGGTTTCGCGACGAGTATGAAGCGAGAGCCAGCCAACGAGAGCGTACAGGTCGCAGTGGTGGGTAGTATATGGGGCTTTGGTGACAAAACGGATGGCACTGTGATAGACTGCATCCAGTTTATTGAGTAGGGTATTGGAAGCTATTTTGTAAATGACATCGCCGAAGTTGAAAATCGGTAGGATGGTCAGTTTTACGAGTGTATGTTTGGCAGCATGAGTGAAGGATGCTTTGTTGCAAAATAGGAAGCCAATTCTAGATTTAACTTTGGATTGGAGATGTTTGATGTGAGTCTGGAAGGAGAGCTTACAGTCTAACCAGACACCTAGGTATTTGTAGTTGTAGTTTAACCAGGTAGGCTAGTTGAGAACAAGTTCTCATTTACAACTGCGACCTGGCCAAGATAAAGCAAAGCAGTGTGACACAAACAACAACACAGACTTACACATGGAATAAACAAGAGTACAGTCAATAACACAATAGAAAAAAAAGAAAGTCCATATACAGTGTGTGCAAATGACGTGAGGTGGTAAGGCAATAAATAGGCCATAGTAGCAAGTAATTACAATTTAGCAAAATTAACACTGGAGTGATAGATGTGCAGATGATGATGTGCAGGTGTTGGTCCCATGTTTCCTGGCCTGAAATAAAATATCCCAGAAATGTTTCATACACACAAAAAGCTAATTTCTTTGTGCACAAATGTATTTACATCTCTGTTAGTGAGCATTTCTCCTTTGCCAAGATAATCTATCCACCTGACAGGTGTGGAATATCAAGAAGCTGATTAAACAGCATGATCATTACACAGGTGCACCTTGTGCTGGGGGACAATAATAGCCACTCTAAAATGTGCAGTTTTGTCACACAACACAATGCAATATATGTCTCAAGTTTTGAGGGAGCGTGCAATTGGCATGCTGACTGCAGGAAAGTCCACCAGAGCATTTGGCAGAGCATTTAATGTTCATTTATCTCTACCATATTTATCTCTACCATATCTCTATATCTCTACCATAAGCCACCTCCAACGTCATTTTAGAGAATTTGGCAGTACGTCCAACCAGCCTCACAACCGCAGACCACGTTTAACCACGCCAGCCCAGGACCTCCACATCTGGCTTCTTCCATTGCAGGATCGTCTGAGACCAGCCACCAAGACAGCTAATGAAACTGAGGAGTATTTCTGTCTGTAATAAAGCCCTTTTGTCGGGAAAAACTCATTCTGATTGGCTAGGCCTGGCTCCCCAGTGGATTGGCCCCAAGTGGGTGGGTCTATGCCCTCCCAGGCCCACCCATGGCTGCGCCCCTGCCCAGTCATGTGAAATCCATAGATTAGGGTCTAATGAATTTATTTTGTGTGACTAATTTCCTCATATGAACTGTAACTCAGTAAAATTGCTCAGTTGGTAGAGCATGGTGTTTGCAACGCCAACATGGTGTGTGCAACGCCAGGGGTGTGGGTTCGATTCCCACGGGGGACCAATATAACCTTTTTTTTTAAATGCATGAAATGAAATGTATGCATTCACTACTGTAAGTCGCTCTGGATAAGAGCGTCTGCTAAATGACTAAAATGTAAACGTAATGAAATTGTTGCATGTTGCGTTTATATACAGTGCATTCGGAAAGTATTCAGACCCCTTGACTTTTTCCACTTTGTTACCTTACAGCCTTATTCTAAAATGTATTAAATCATTTTTTCCCCTATCAATCTAAAACAATACCCCATAATGACAAAGCAAAAACAGGTTTAATTTTTTTTGCTAATTCAAAAACAGCATTCTTGGGTATGACACTACAAGCTTGGTACACCTGTATTTGGGCAGTTTCTCCCATTCTTCTCTGCAGATCCTCTCAAGCTCTGTCAGGTTAGATGGGGAGCGTTGCTTCACAGTTATTTTCAGGTCTCTCCAGAGATGTTCGATCGGGTTCAAGTCCAGGCACTGGCTGGGCCACTCAAGAACATTCAGAGACTTGTCCCGAAGCGTTGTCCTGATGGAAGGTGAACCGTCGCCCCAGTCTGAGGTCCTGGGCACTCTGGAGCAGGTTTTCATCAAGGATCTCTCTGTACTTCGCTCCGTTCATCTTTCCCTCGACCCTGACTAGTCTCCCAGTCCCTGCCGCTGAAAAACATCCCCACGGCATGATGCTGCCACCACCATGCTTCACCGTAGTATTGGTGCCAGGTTTCCTCCAGACGTGAAGCTTGGCATTCATGCCAAAAAGTTCAATCTTGGTTTCTCATGGTCTGAGTCTTTTGGTGCCTTTTAGCAAACTCTAAGCAGGCTGTCATGTGCCTTTTACTGAGGAGTGGCTTACGTCTGGCCATAAAGGCCTGATTGGTGAATTGCTGCAGAGATGGTTGTCCTTCTGGAAGGTTCTCCCATCTCCACAGAGGAACTCTAGAGCTCTGTCAGAGTGACCACTGGGTTCTTGGTCACCTCCTTGACCAAGGCCCTTGGTGATTCCAAACTTCTTCCATTTAAGAATGATGGAGGCCACTGTGTTCTTGGGGACCTTGAATACTGTAGACATTTTTGGTACCCTACCCCAGATCTCTGCCTCAACACAATCCTGTCTCGGTGCTCTACAGACAATTCCTTCGACCTCATGGCTTGGTTTTTGCTATGACATGCACTGTCATCTGTGGGACCTTATATAGACAGGTATGTGCCTTTCCAAATAATTTCTAATCAATTGAATTGACCAAAGGTGGACTCCAGTCAAGTTGTAGAAACATCTCAAGGATGATCAACGGAAACAGGATGTACCTGAGGTCAGTTTCGAGTCTCATAGCAAAGGGTCTAAATACTTCTGTAAATAAGGTATTTTTAAAATATTTTTGCAAAAACCAATAACAACCTGTTTCGCTTTGTCATTATGGGGTATTGTGCGTAGATTTGTATTTATTTAATACATTTTAGAATAAGGCTGTAACGTTACAAAATGTGGAACATTTCAAGGGGTATGAATATTTCCCGAAGGCACTGTATTTTTTCAGTATCGGATTGTAGTTGGAAATGTGTAGCCAAACATCCTAGAAAAGGTAAATGTATGTTTATCATGTAGCCTTGAACCAATTGAAGAGCGCTTCTTAACGTTCGTCCAATCATATGTCTAGGTTATTATCCGCTTAGGTCGCACATGAATTTAAGTCGATTCCCCTAGTTGAACTTCAATTTGACGCTGGAGTGACCAGCAAATGTCATATGTTATTGCCTTTAGAATATGCACTTTAAACGTATCATTCTATTAACATTAGAACCGATCAATTAAGACATGGCTTTGAGTGGGGAGCAGAGAGTATTCCTTGTTATTTTGTGCGTCTTGGCTGCAGCCCTCGTGCAAACTTACCGTAAGTCTTCATTCAATATTTTTCAATATTGCGCTTTGCCTTTCGATATTCATAAATTAGCCAAATTATGTTAAACGTATGTTGTTCATTCATTGCATCCAATAAACTGCATAAATGTGCAAGCAGAGGTGTATCGGAGCGGTACAACCTCTTGTGAATTGTGGCACGGTTTGATTGACATGTCATGTCAGATAGGTATAATTCGCACGAGTAGTAGCAGAGAACCCCCAGAGTGAACATTTTGGGTGGTGCGTAGGCTACATTGCCAGACACTTTTTTTTTTTTTTTCTTGGTGACGCAGATCAAAAAAATCATACACAATAATATTTACCGCCCTATTGGCTTCATTATATATTTTTTTTCTGTATTCCCTTCAGCATTTATATACAGTGTGAAAGTCAGTAAAATGGATTGATAAAATACATTGTAACTATTTGAACATCCACTCCAAGGTAAACATTGCCTGATGATAGGCCTACTGTATGCAATGCATTTGCTCAATAGACCCATTCTTCAATCCATACAATCCATTCAGCTGAATACACAGACAAGACACTTTTGCTTAGCTTCCATCCACCACCCTTGAGTGTTCTTCTAATATTATGTAAGGTGCGTTATTCATCCCTGTCCCACTGTGGTAGAGATCCAAGAGGCCACTGTGTACTGGGATGCTGCCCAGAAGAGTGTGATTCTGAATGAGGGGGTGATGGAGAAAGAAGGGGGTGCCTATGGCTATTACAATGACACTCTCCTCTTGACGGGCTGGGGGGTGCTGGAGATTCGGGCAGGGTATGGGGAGACCCCCGAGAGTGATGAGACCACCTCCTTCTTGGCTGGGTATCTGGAAGGGTTCCTCACTGCAGAGTGAGTGCTTTCACTGCTTTGTTACAAATGACACTGATGTTCGTGTTATCTTTATTTAGCCCTGTTCACGTCTATACATTCATTATAGACATCATTATTGAGAGTGAAAATCCTTGAGGAAATTTTGACCCTGGCTTTCTCTCTCCATCAGGCAAATGTTTAGCCACTATGCCAACATATATCCTCAGATGATTAAAGATGAGAAGATTCTGGACCCCTTGAAAGATTTCATGATGTAAGATTCCCATTTATGCTATAGACCAGCGGCTCCCAATCTTTTCCGTTCTGTGGACTACCAAATCACTGTCGAAAGCTCTTGAGGACCACCATTCGCGGAATCGCATATTGTTTTTACATCAAATATCATGACGGTCAAATGTAGTCAATTTTAGCAGTCAATGTAACAAATTAAAAGCCTATAATAATAATTATAATGACTGAATACCTGAGTCGGTCCACAGTAAACAGGACTACTGGACCAGAGAGCAGGTGAAGTTGAGGAGAAACAGGGACCCCTTTTGGCTGCATGCAGGACTGATCCTGGCTCAACTGGATGGGCTACAGGCTGGAGCTGCATACTGGGCCAAGAGCAGGCAGAGAGAGGTGTGTGTGTGTGTTGTGTGTGTGTGTGTGGGAGCGAGAGAAAGGTGTGAGGGACTGAATGTCAGAACTGAAGGGAATTGTGTTTTGACAATAAGTTTCTGTGTGCGAGCATCAGATTTTCCTCCAACCTAATGGGATCTGTATAGTCACAAACCCCTAATTGCAAACAAAAACAGTTCCCAATCCTTTATGCAAATCCCAACTGACCCTTTTCTTCCACCTTTCCACGTCCTAGCCTCTGTCCATGTTTGCGCTGCAGTTTCTGAATGAAGTTGGAGACCTGCTGGACCTGATTCCAGCACTGACGCCACGCTTCAACTCCTCCCGAGGCCCTGTGCCAGGAATAGGCCACTGCTCAGCTCTCATAAAGGTCAGGAGTCAAGTGAATTTGGTTAGGTCTGGTTGTTTGTTTAGCTCATGATTGGTGGTGTTTATAGTCTATTTATAGCTGACTTGCATATCATCCCCATGAGTGGAGTTATACAATGCGATTTCCATAATCTACAAAAGATATTCAGCCACTGTTAAAGCATATTGGTTTATAATGATGTAGATACCTTTTTTTTTTGCTTTCATTTTTCTACAGGAGTGTATTAATACCTTTCTCAGATCCAGTTTTCTCTTCAGTTCATGCATGAGGTAGTGAGGACGGTACACTTTAAGCCTGTGATGTAACACCATGTGTTTGGTGTCTTTATCCTGTTCTCTCTCTAGGTTCTGCCAGGCTTTGAGAACCTGCTGTTAGCCCACTCCAGCTGGTTCAACTACGCTTCCACCATGCGTATCTACAAACACTGGGACTTCAGGCTGGCCGACACACACACCGCCACGGGCAAGATATCCTTCAGCAGCTACCCTGGTACAGGAACATGAGTGATTGAATTTGATTGATAAAGCAATTTATATAGTGCTTTATATTATATTGAACCCTTATTTTACCAGGTGAGTTGACTGGGAACGCATTCTCATATACAGCAACGACCTGGGGAATAGTTACAGGGGAGAGGAGGTGGGTGAATGAGCCAATTGGAAGCTGGGGATGATTAGGTGGCCATGATGGTATGAGGGACAGATTGGGAATTTACCCAGGACACCGGGGTTAACACCTCTACTCTTTCGATAAGTGCCATGGGATCTTTAGTGACCACAGAGAATCAGGACACCCATTTAACATCCCATCCGAAAGACTGCACAATGTCCTCAATCACTGCCCTGGGATATATTCTGTACAGTTGTGGCCAAAAGTTTTGAGAATGACACAAATATTAATTTTCACAAAGTCTGCTGCCTCAGTTTGTATGATGGCAATTTGCATATACTCCAGAATGTTATGAAGATTGATCAGATGAATTGCAATTAATTGCAAAGTCCCTCTTTGCCATGCAAATGAACTGAATCCCCCAAAAACATTTCCACTGCATTTCAGCCCTGCCACAAAAGGACCAGCTGACATCATGTCAGTGATTCTCTCGTTAACACATGTGTGAGTGTTGACGAGGACAAGGCTGGAGATTACTCTGTCATGCTGATTGAGATCGACTAACAGACTGGAAGCTTCAAAAGGAGGGTGGTGCTTGGAATCATTGTTCTTCCTCTGTCAACCATGGTTGCTTGCAAGGAAACACGTGCCGTCATCATTGCTTTGCACAGAAAGGGCCTCACAGGCAAGGATATTGCTGCCAGTAAGATTGCACCTAAATCAACCATTTATCGGATCATCAAGAACTTCAAGGAGAGTGGTTCAATTGTTGTGAAGAAGGCTTCAGGGCGCTCAAGAAAGTCCAGCAAGTGCCAGGACCATCTCCTAAAGTTGATTCAGCTGTGGGATCGGGGCACCACCAGTACAGAGCTTGCTCAGGAATGGCAGCAGGCAGGTGTGAGTGCATCTGCACGCACAGTGAGGCGAAGACTTTTGGAGGATGGCCTGGTGTCAAGAAGGGCAGCAAAGAAGCCACTTCTCTCCAGGAAAAACATCAGGGACAGGGATTGGACTGCTGGGGACTGGGGTAAAGTCATTTTCTCTGATGAATCCCCTTTCCGATTATTTTGGGCATCTGGAAAAAAGCTTGTCCGGAGAAGACAAGGTGAGCGCTACCATCAGTCCTGTGTCATGCCAACAGTAAAGCAACCTGAGTGTAACGGCTGTCTTCGGGTAGAGAGGACCAAAACGCAGCAGGAATGTGGATGCTCATCTTGAATATTTATTTTAAATAAAGTGAACACCAACACGAAGAACGACAGTTTAACAGGCTATACTTACTACAGCAGTGCTAAAGACAACTACCCACAAAATACCAAACCAAACACACACCTATATATAGGACTCTCAATCAGAGGCAACTAGAAACACCTGCCTCCAATTGAGAGTCCAACACCCAATCCTAAACATAGAAAAACTAAACTAGACAGAACGTAGATATACATACAAAACACAAACCCTCTGCCACGTCCTGACCAAAACTAATACAATTACTCCCTCTGCTGGTCAGGACGTGACACTGAGACCATTCATGTGTGGGGTTGCTTCTCAGCCAAGGGAGTGGGCTCACTCACAATTTTGCCTAAGAACACAATATATATATATATATTTTTTTTTAAACAGAGGAAAGAATGCCTCCTACTGGCCCTCCAACACCACTTCCAGCAGCATCTGGTGTCCCGTCTAGGGACTGACCCTGCTCAGCTTCAGAGGCATGCCAGCAGTGGGATGCAGGGTAGTATGCTGCTGGTTGATATTGTGATTTTGGGGAGAACTCTTCTCATTCACTATCAATGTGTAGCACCCATCTACCTAATTTGGCTGAAAAAAGCAACCTGAGTCTTTTACAATACAGACTCCACCAGTCCTGAAAATTGGGAAGTTTAGTAATATGCTGTTGCATCGGAAGGATGATTAATGTAAACTCGTAGCCTGGTCAAGGGGGTTAAGTGATGTTATTGAAGATTTGCCATTTTCCCTGTCATACATTATCTTACAGGCCCCATCACCATTAAAACTGAAGTGGCTTAAAAGTGCTATTTTTAGAGTTAAGCAGGGAATGTTATCTCACTCTCAGCGCAGAAACACACTACATTAAAAAATACTAAAATACAATCCGGTTGCTAGGATTTGAATCCATCTAGCCCTTCTGTGCACAAGCTTACCACAGTCTCTCGGGACTGAAATCTACTACATTATAATGACATTTTGAATTACCCTGTGGTGCTAGGAATGTTACAACTCACATATGTCCTTGCCCTTAGCCCAACTTCTTTTTTTGCTAGTCTACACTACTCCCACATCCCACTCCAAGCCCCCACATGTCCTCACCCCTTCATGTCCCCTCTCCTTTCCTAACCAGCCATGCACTTATCTCCTCTCTCCTCTCCCCTCTCTCCTCCAAGGCTTCCTGACATCTTTGGATGACTTCTACCTGCTGGGCAGTGGGCTGCTGATGACTCAGACCACCAACAGTGTCTTCAACACCTCTCTGTTCACTCTGATCACCCCCCACAGCCTGCTGGCCTGGCAGAGGGTGCGGCTGGCACACGCCCTGGCACGCACTGGGGAGCAGTGGGCTCACATCTTCTCTAAGTACAACTCCGGTAATGCCTTGGGTGTGGAGGACGTTTGTGGTGTGTGATTTGTGTAATAACCTGTACTTGCATGACTAACCTATGAGCTTGTGTTTAGGTGCGGTGTGAGGATAGACTTTGTGATTTATGTGCTACTGTACTTGTTAAGGATTGTAGTTTCTGTTGAATTGATTGTTGCATAGTATGATAAATGGCATAGCATGTTAAAGGAAAAGGAAAGGGGGATACCTAGTAAGTTGTATAACTGAAAATATTCAACTGGGGGGCTGCCTTAATCGACGTCCACATCTTCGGGCGTACACCGGCTATGTGATGTATCGCCTTAGGCCCTGACCACAGACGGTTCCTGACCACAGATGATGGAACCGTCCTGTTCTCTAAGGATGTACTGTAGTCTGTCTTTGTTAATAGGCCACCGCAGCAGGAGATGACATAACTTGTTGCTTAGGAGGAACAGTACAGCTTGTTCTCAATGAGAGGACTGACTGGCCATAGCCTCTGTGTCTCTGGAACCTACTGTAACCAGAAAGGGACACCTGATACGTTCCCATTATGATCGTATACATGCAAACTCTGCTCACCAGTTCCTAGTTCAAAGACCCTTTTTTTCCCTTCTTTTTTCTGAGTATCTGCATGCTCCAGTGTAGTGCATGTGTTCACCACAGTCCCAAGCCATGACATACTGCATATCAGGAGGTGACTCGTTTCTCCTCATTTCAAGGACCTGTAATAACCAGTAGATAATCAACACCAAACCAAGTTAAGCACAACTAATAACACAACTACATTTCCCCTCCCCTCCTCAGGAACCTATAACAGCCAGTACATGGTGCTGGATCTGAGCAGAGTGTCATTGGGGAGGAGTATAAGGGATGGGGCTCTGACTGTGGTAGAGCAGATACCAGGACTGGTGCTACACTCTGACCAGACACAGGCCCTGCGACAGGGTAAGGGACCGTCTCATTTCAGTCTGTTGATATAACGCTAAACTGGTGGATATGCCATCCTAATTTTCACTCTAGGATTAATAAAGTCTTATGGGATTAAACTTCATATGATTCCCCCAAATGTAATTCATTGATTGGCAAGCTGATATGTTGCAAAAATGTATTTTCAAAGCCTGGGGGAGAAGGATAAATGCATTGTTTGTTTAATGTAATTAAATGGCAGCTGTAATAGCCATGATTATTATCTATATGTGTATATTGTAAAATAAAATAGTTTTATGTGCATATTATTTCAAGAAATAATAGTGTATTATAAACCCATGTCAGCTGGGCACCAATATGTGTGACACTTAAAGGCCCAGCGCAGTCAAAATAGAGGTGTTTTATATGTATTTCCACACTGAGGTTGGAATAATACTGTGTAATTGTGAAAATTATGAGAATGCCCTTTTTAGTGTAAGAGACATCACCAGGCAGTTTAAGTTCTCTGCCAATAACAGCTAGTTTTCCGTTTTCCCCTCCCTAATCTGACCACTCCCAGACAGTCGTAGCGAAATTCTTGCTTGAGAAATTGATCTAGCTAAGAAACTATTTTTGTTTCTTTTTGACCATTTTCATTGAAACCAATTACAGTAAGGTACTTAATTGTTACCCAGAAATTATTTGATATTGAGATAAAACAGCTGCATTGGGCCTTTAAATAAAATATATCAATCAATGAATCATGTTGGTTGTTTCAGTCTCTCAGCATCTGATATATCCCTACTTCACCAATCCTACATTATTCTTGTCTTTCTCCTGGTCCCTCCGGCAGGCTACTGGCCGTCCTACAACGTGCCCTTCCATGCAGACATCTACAACCTGAGTGGCTACGGGGTCATGTGGAGGAAGCATGGAGAGGACTTCTCCTATGACCTCTGTCCCAGAGCCAAGATCTTCCGCAGGGATCAGGCCAGGGTTACAGACCTCGCCTCCCTCAAACACATCATGAGA
Organism: Salmo trutta; assembly: GCF_901001165.1. NCBI lineage: Eukaryota > Metazoa > Chordata > Actinopteri > Salmoniformes > Salmonidae > Salmo > Salmo trutta. The sequence continues at coordinate 57,954,994 of NC_042974.1, read as the reverse complement.
TACAACAGTGAGTGCTGCAGCCCCTCTCAAGATGGCGCCGACAGATGGTCACCTCGCTTCACGTCCTTAGGAAACTATGTAGTAATTCGTTTTTTTAATGTATTATTTCTTACATTGTTATCCCAGAAAATCTTAAGTGTTATTACATACAGCCGGGAAGAACTATTTGATATAAGAGCGACGTTAACTTACCAACATTACGATCAGGAATACGACTTTCCCGAAGCGGATCATTTGTTCTCACCTCCACCCTGGACATTGGTTCTAATCCCAGAGGCCGACCCAAAACAACGTCGTCGCCGCAGGAGAGGCAGACGGAGCGGCCTCCTGGTCAGACTTAGAAGGCGAACACACCATCCACCGCTTCTGAGCATACTACTCGCCAAACTTCAATCTCAAGACAACAAGGTGGACGAAATTAGGGCACGAGTTGCCTTCCAGAGAGACATCAGAGATTGTATCATTCTTTGATTCACGGAAACATGGCTCACTCGGGATATGTTGTCGGAGTCGGTACAGCCACCGGGTTTCTTCATGCGTTGCGCCAACAGAAACAAACATCTCTCTGGTAATAAGAAGGGCGGGGGTGTATGCCTCATGATTAACGACTCATGGTGTAATCATAACAACATACAAGAACTCAAGTCCTTTTGTTCACCTGACATAGAATTCCTTACCATCAAATGCCGACCGCATTATCTTCCAATAGAATTCTCTTAGATTATAGTTACAGCCGTGTATATCCCCCCCAAGCAGATACCTCGACGGCCCTGAAAGAACTTCACTGAACTTTATGTAAACTGGAAACCATATATCCTGAGGCTGCATTTATTGTAGCTGGGGATTTTAACAACGCTAATTTGAGAACAAGGTTACCTAAATTCTACCAGCACATTGATTGTTGCACCCACTCGAGCAAAACATTGGACCGCTGCTACTCTAACTTCCGCGATGCATACAAGGCCCTCCCCTGCCCTCTCTTTGGCAAATCTGACCATGACTCTATCTTGTTGCTCCCCTTCTAGAGGCAGAAACTAAAACAGGTCGCACCTATGCTTAGGTCTATCCAACGCCGGTCTGACCAATCGGATTCCACGCTTCAAGATTGCTTCGATCACGTGGACTGGGATATGTTCCGGGTAGCCTCAGACAATAACATTGACGTATACGCTGCCTCGGGGAGTGAGTTTATTAGGAAGTGCATTGGAGACGTTGTACCCACTGTGACTATTAAAACCTTCCCTAACCAGAAACCGTGGATTGATGGCAGCATTCACGAAAAAACGGAAAGCGCGAACCACCGCATTTAATCATGCCGAGGCGACTGGAAACATGACCGAATACAAACAGTGTAGCTATTCCCTCCGCTAGGTAATCAAACAAGCAAAGCGTCAGTATAGAGACAAAGTAGAGTCGCAATTCAACGGCTCAAACACGGGACTTATGTTACAGGGTCTACAGATAAATCACGGATTACAAAAAGAAAACCAGCCCCGTCGCGGACATCGACGCCTCACTCCCGAACAAATTAAACAACTTCTTTGCGTGCTTTGAGGACAATACAGTGCCACAGACACGGCCCGCTACCAAAGACTGTGGGCTCCCCTTTAACGTGGCCGATGTGAGTAAAACATTTAAATGTGTTAACCCTCACTAGGCTGCCGGCCCAGACGGCATCCCTAGCCGCATCCTCAGAGCATGCTCAGACCAGCTGGCTGGTGTGTTTACGGACATATTCAATCAATCCCTATCCCAGTCTGCTGTCCCCACATGCTTCAAGATGGCCACCATTGTTCCTGTTCCCAAGAAAGCTAAGGCAACTGAACCAAATGACTAGCACTCACTTCTGTCATCATGAAGTTCTTTGAGAGACTAGTCAAGGATCATATCACCTCCACCCTACTTGATACCCTAGACCCACTCCAATTTGCTTACCGCCCCAATAGGTCCACAGGCGATGCAATCGCCATCACAATGCCCTATCCCATCTGGACAAGAGGAATACATATGTAAGAATGCTGTTCATTGACTAAAGCTCAGCATTCAACACCATAGTACCCTCCAAACTCATCATTAAGCTTGAGAACCTGGGTCTCAACCCTGCCCTGTGCAACTGGGTCCTAGACTTTCTGACGGATCGCCCCCAGGTGGTGAAGGTAGGAAACAACATCTCCACCCCGCTGATCCTCAACACTGGGGCCCCACAAGGGTGCGTTCTCAGCCCTCTCCTGTACTCCCTGTTCGCCCATGACTGCGTGGCCATGCACGCCTCCAACTCAATCATCAAGTTTGCAGAAGACACTACAGTGGTAGGCTTGAATACCAACAACGACGAGACAGCCTACAGGGAGGAGGTGATGATCGTGGACTTCAGGAAACAGCAGAGGGAGCACCCCCCCATCCACATCGATGGGACAGCAGTGGAGGAGGTGGAAAGTTTTAAGTTCCACGGTGTCAACTGAAATGGTCAACCCACACAGACAGCCTGGTGAAGAAGGCGCAACAACGCCTCTTCAACCTCAGGAGGCTGAAGAAATTGGGCTTGGGTCACCTAAAACCCTCACAAACTTCTACAGATGCACAATCGAGAGCCTCCTGTCAGGCTGTATCACCGCCTGGTACAGCAACTGCTCCGCCCACAACCGCAAGGCTCTCCAGAGGGTAGTGCGATCTGCACAACGCATCACCGGGGGCAAACTACCTGCCCTCCAGGACACCTACAGCACCCGATGTCACAGGAAGGCCAAAAAGATAATCAAGGACAACAACCACCCGAGCCACTGCCTGTTCACCCCGCTATCATCCAGAAGACGGGGTCAGTACAGGTGCATCAAAGCTGGGACCGAGAGACTGAAAAACAGCTTCTATCTCAAGGCCATCAGGCTGTTAAACAGCCATCACTGACACAGAGAGGCTGCTGCCAACATACAGACTCAAATCACTGGCCACTTTAATAAATGGATTTATAGTCACTTTAAAAAATACCACTTTAATAATGTTTACATTTCCTACATTACTCATATGTATATAGTGTATTTTATACCATCTATTGCATCTTGCCTATGTCGTACGGCCATCGCGCATCCATATATTTATATATACATATTCTTATTCCATCCCCTTACATTGTGTGTGTGTGTGTGTGTGTGTGTGTGTGTAAGGTAGTTGTTGTGAATTTGTTAGGTTACTTGTTAGATATTACTGCACTGTCGAACTAGAAGCACAGGCATTTCGCTACACACGCATTAACATCTGCTAACCATGTGTATGTGACCAATAAAATTTGATTTGAGTATGATTTTGGGCTGATGCAGGCAATGCCAGATCTGCAGGACTGCTGGCCCTGTAGTGTCTAATCTTTTTTGCTACAACCATAATCTGGAAAGAATCTGGCCTTTCATTCTGGTCTGCTAAAGCTATCCCTATTAATAGAATGAGAATTCAGGTGGAGATTAAATTATTCAACCCCACAAGGAGGATAGATCATCTTGCTGTGTTGGTCTACTAGATTGTCACGCCTGCTGTTCCAACCTCTTAACTCAGTGCTTTTGAACTGTGTCTCCAGACTACAGGAAAGACCCTTACTCCAAGGGCCATCCCTGTAAAACCATCTGCTGTCGCAATGACCTGAGGCTGAAGAAACCACGTCCAGGAGGCTGCTATGACACCAAGGTCAGGGTTCAATTACCACCATGTCCATGCATTCTCACTCATAAAATAATATCAAAGGGGACATGATGGCACAATTTATACTCCTACAGTACATCACAATACTAAAATAACATTCAAGTAAAACAAAGGGCCATTTTTAATGATCTCTCTCTCTCTCTCTCTCTCTCCTTCCCTTTCCTAGGTGACAGACTTCCACCTGGCCCGTCAGTTAGCAGGCGAGGCGGTGAACGGTCCCACCACTCAGGGGGGCCTGCTTCCGTTCTCCTGGAGCCACTTCAACAGCACAGCCCACAAGGGTCTGCCGCAGTCATATAACTTCAGCTTCATCACCATGAAGCCAACTCTGTCACTATACCAGCCCTGAGAGGGGTCTGGGTTGTGTTCATAAGGGCATGCAACATAAAAAAAAATTGCAATGGAAGATGAAAATAAGGGTTTCTTATTGGACAAGTCTAGGTAGTCCTTGTCTATTTAATTCAGTTATCTTCCATTTGGTGCTTAATGAAAGTGACCCATGGGTCTGAAAGCACAAGGGCGAGGGAGTAGAGGAAGAAAGTGGCCACCAGACACTGATCCAAGGTCTTTTTTTGTTGTTGTTAGCAAAACGGTTAGATGCACTGATTATACTGTATCCCTGTTATGTGATTGTTAGTTTTGTATAATGTGTGTTCATTTGTGTGGTGTACATTCCTCTGAGTTAATGACTGAGCAGGCAGAGGTCATTACATGGTTCTATGTTTACAGTGCAGTCCAGTAAATTGTGTCAGTGGGGGTTGGGGAACATGTAGCCTACGGGCCAATATTGACATTTACACACAATGATACCAGCTCAGACTTCTCATTTTGTGCCACAGTTTGGTTCCCTGGTCTTGACTTGAACCACAAGTGATGACCGGATGCCAATAATCAGGGAATTAGTTGTCTGTACAACATTCTCAGGTTTGTGTGTTTTTTCTGAAGGCACCATATTGATACTCCCCGAAGAAGCAGTCCTCCATAGGAATGAATGGAATTCCACAGTATTTCAATTAAATGTTTCAATGACAGAATTACATGTCTTTAGTGGGGACAGTAACATTAGTACTCTCAAAAAACTACTGAAATTATTTTATTTTCATTTTAATGTTTAGCTCACATAATATAATTTAAAAGTATGCATTAAGGTGTCTGTAATAGAATAAACGTGGCAAAAACAATTGTAGACAATAAATGCATTTCTATAGCTTCCAAAATGTGTTTTTACCATAGAGTACTACAGTATGAGTCATAATACCCATAAAACCTAGCGTTTTTCCAACATTCATTTTTTCCATAGGGGATTTTCGAAAAACTTCAAATAAGGGCTGTGTTTCGTGTAGGCTTATCCTGGTGTGACGTTTTGATAGCCATGTAAATCTCTCTAGGGCAAGGTGACTTTTATCAATATATTCGCCTGTATTTACCCCCCAAAAATGAAATGCTAATTAGCTACTAATGTAGCTATGATAAAGAACTACAAATGACATGATGATCTGGACGAGACTGCCGAATTGAGGCAAAGGTAAGAATCTCTGGATTAACTATCTAATGTTAGCTAAATTCAGTAATTAATAAATTGTCTACATTTATTTAAATGGACAATTCTGTGAACTGTCTTGTGCAAGTTTTAAATTGACACGATACCTGTTAGCAAAGGTGTCAGCTTGAGATGATGTGCAGGAGCTTGCAGGGATTTGTAGTTTTGCATGATGTCTTACTTTGATACTAATTATCATTTTGAATCTGAGTAAATAGAGCCAAATATATTGATAAAAGTCACCTTGTCAGAGAGATTTACATCGTTATCGAAACGTCACGCCAGGGTAAGCCTACACGAAACTCATCCCTTGTTTTGAGTGTTTCTAAAATCCCCTATGGGGAAAAATGAACGGTGGAAAAACGATTGGAACCATTTCCCTGTTTGATCGATAGGTGTTATGGGTATTATGACACCACCTCCACTGTGGGACTCTGTGAAGGAGTACAACAATGAAGGTGCCTTGGCTTCAAAACAGCGTCCTCTGTTAGCAATCTGTGTGTATATATATAAATCGTTGGGCGGAGCTCGAGACAACGAGGTACACCGTTTCTCAGAAAGAGAGGAACCTTAACGGCGGTGGGTACGCACGCTATTGCATCCATTGCTCTTTTTCCTAATGGCAACGGAGGAAAAAAGGAAATCGGTGCCGCAGGCTGTATTAGCAGTCCGCTCGTTACCGACACCTCAGGGCTACAATAACAATAATAATAATAACAACAACAATAACAATAAAGACAGCGAGGTAACCGAGAATACGACCACCTCGAGCGCTACCGAATCAAGTGGAACTGAAACGCACAGCATCGGGAAGGGTTGTGGAGTCAATCCAACAGTGGGAAATAACGGGAAATGGGTCCGTTTGAACGTCGGCGGTACAGTATTCCTCACAACGCGGCATACCCTACTCAAAGAACAGACTTCCTTTCTCTATCGGCTCTGTCAACAACAGGACTTGCATTCGGACACGGTAAGAAGAGAATTGATCAAGCGCTTGTCTTCGCTTTGATCAAGATGACATCCGAATCTGATAAGGAAAGACGAATGAGTGAATGGTACCAGAGTGGCTCTGGTACTGCAGTGACAAGTGGGTCAGGTGGATGTGCAAGTGCTGCCTCATTCAGGCCTGTGTAGCGTGTCTATGCTCGAACAACTGTTATCTAGGGTCGGATTTTCGAGACTAGAGGGGTGGTGGCGTAGTATAAACAAAATCTACAGGTATACAGTGCCTTCAGAAAGTATTCACACCTCTTGACTTTTTCCACATTTTGTTATGTTACAGCCTAAATTCAAATTACATTGAATTGAGATTTTGTGTCACTGGCCTGTACAGAATACCCCATAATGTCAAAGTGGAATTATGTTTTTAGAAATGTTTACAAATTAATTAAATGAAAAGCTGAAATGTCTTTAGTAAAAATGTGCTTAACAAGTCACATAATACATGGACTCACTTTGTGTGCAGTAGAGCTTAACATTATTTTGAATACCTCATCTCTGTACCCCACACAACAATTATCTGTAGGTCCCTCAGTGAATTTCAAACACAGATTCAACCACAAAGACCAGGGAGGTTTTCCAACACCTCGTTATGAAGGGCACCTTTTTATTTATTTTACCTTTATTTAACTAGGAAAGTCAGTTAAGAACACATTCTTATTTTCAATGACGGCCTAGGAACAGTGGGTTAACCACCTTGTTCAGGGGCAGAATGACAGATTTGTACCTTGTCAGCTCGGGGATTCGATCTTGCAACCGCATGGTGAAGTTGTTAATTACACTTTGGATGGCGTATTAACACACCCAGTCACTACAAACATGCAACTGCTCGGGATTTCACCATGAGGCCAATGATGACTTTAAAACAGTTAGAGTTTAATGGCTGATAGGAGAAAACTAGGGGATAGATCAACAACATTGTAGTTACTCCACAATAGAGGTCGACCGATTTTTATGATTTTTCTACGCCGATACCGATTATTGGAGGGCCAAAAAAAACTGATGCCGATTAATCGGCCGTTTTAAAATATATATATATATATATTTTATTTGTAATAATGACAATAATACTGAATGAACACTTATTTTAACTTAATAGAATACATCAATAAAATCAATTTAGCCTCAAATAAATAATGAAACACGTTCAATTTGGTTTAAATAATGCAAAAACAAAGTGTTGGAGAAGAAAGTAAAAGTGCAATATGTGCCATGTAAAAAAGCTAACATTTAAGTTCCTTGCTTAGAACATGATAACATATGGAAGCTGGTGGTTCCTTTTAACATGAGTCTTCAATATTCCCAGGTAAGAAGTTTTAGGTTGTAGTTATTATAGGACTATTTCTCTCTATACGATTTGTATTTCATATACCTTTGACTATTGGATGTTCGTATAGGCACTTTAGTATTGCCAGTGTAACAGTATAGCTTCCGTCCCTCTCCTCGCTCCTACCTGGGCTCGAACCAGGAACACATCGACAACAGCCACCCTCGAAGCGGCATTACCCACGCAGAGCAAGGGGAACAACTACTCCAAGTCTCAGAGCGAGTGACCTTTGAAACGCTATTAGCGCGCACCCCGCTAACTAGCTAGCCATTTCACATCGGTTACACCAGCCAAATCTTGGGAGTTGATAGGCTTGAAGTCATAAACAGCGCAATGCTTGAAGCACAGCGAAGAGCTGCTGGCAAACGCACGTAAGTGCTGTTTGAATGAATGCTTACGAGCCTGCTGGTGCCTACCATCGCTCAGTCAGACTGCTCTACCAAATCATAGACTTAATTATAACATAATAACACACAGAAATACGAGCCTTTGGTCATTAAAATGGTCAAATCCGGAAACTATCATTTCGAAAACAAAAGTTTTTTTCTTTCAGTGAAATACGGAACCGTTCCGTATTTTATCTAACGGGTGGCATCCATAAGTCTAAATATTGCTGTTACATTGTACAACCTTCAATGTTATGTCATAATTAATTACGGCCTTTGTTAGGAATAAATGGACTTCACACAGTTCGCAATGAGCCAGGCGGCCCAAACTGCTGCATATAACCTGACTGCTTGCATGGAACGCAAGAGAAGTGACACAATTTCCCTAAGTTATAAGAAATTCATGTTAGCGGGCAATATTAACTAAATATGCAGGTTTAAAAATATATACTTTTGTATTGATTTTAAAGAAAGGCATCGATGTTCATGGTTAGGTACATTGGTGCAACGACAGTACATTGGTTAGGTACATTGGTGCAACGACAGTGCTTATTTCGCAAATGCGCTTGTTAAATCATCACCCGTTTGTCGAAGTAGGCTGTGATTCAATGAGAAATTAACAGGCACCGCATCGATTATATGCAACGCAGGACATGCTAGATAAACTAGTAATATCATCAACCATGTGTAGTTAATTAGTGATTATGTTAAGATTGATTGTTTTTTATAAGATAAGTTTAATGCTAGTAGCAACTTACCTTGGCTTCTTGCTGCCCTCGCGTAACAGGTAGACAGCCTGCCACGCAGGCTCCTCGTGGAGTGCAATGTAAGGCAGGTGGTTAGAGCATTGGACTAGTAACCGGAAGGTTGCAAAAACGAATCCCCAAGCTGACAAGGTAAAAATCTGTCGTTCTGCCCCTAAACAAGGCAGTTAACCCACTGTTCCTTGGCCGTCATTGAAAATAAGAATGTGTTCTTAACTGACTTGCCTACTTAAATAAAGGTGTAGAAAAATAAAAAAATTGGGGCAAATCGGTGTCCAAAAATACCGATTACCTATTGTTATGAAAACTTGAAATCGGCCCTAATTAATCGGCCATTCCGATTAATCGGTCGACCTCTACTCCACAATACTAACCTCAATGACAAAAGAAGCAAACCTGTATAGAATACAAATATTCCAAAACATGCATCCTGTTTGCAATAAGGCACTAAAGTAAAACTGCAAAAAATGTGGCAAAGAAATTAACTTTATGTCCTGAATACAAAGTGTTATGTTTGGGGCAAATCCAACATAACACATCACTGAGTACCACTCTTCAAATTTTCATGCATAGCGGTGGCTGCATCATGTTATGGGAATGCTTGTCATCGGCAAGGACTAGGGATTTTTTTATGATAAAAAGAAAAACAATAGAACTAAGCACAGGCAAAATCCTAGAGGAAAACCTTATTTCAGTCTGCTTTCCAACAGACACTGCGAGACAAATTCACCTTTCAGCAGGACAATAACCCAAAACACAAGGCCAAATATACACTGGAGTTGCTTACCAAGACGTCATTGAATGTTCCTGAGTGGCATAGCTACGGTTTCGACTTAAGTCGTATTGACTATTGACTATGGCAAGACTTGAAAATGGCTGTCTAGCAATGATCAACAACCAACTTGACAGAGCTCATATTGCAAATATTGTACAATCCAGGTGTGCAAAACTCTTAGAGATTTACCCAGAAAGACTCGCAGCTGTAGTAGCAGCCAAAGTTGACTCTAACATGTATTGACTCGGGTGTGAATACTTATGTAAATGAGATTTCTGTATTTAATTTTCAATAAATTTGCAAACCTTTCTAAAAACATGTTTTTACTTTGTCATTGTGGGGTATTGTGTGTAGATGGGTGAGATTTGTAAAAAAAAACATTTTTAAATTTATTTTGAATTCCAGCTGTAACATAACAGAATGTGGAATAAGTCAAAACGTATGAATACTTTCTGAATGGACTGTAGGTTGTCAACATGTGACTGATCTGTTCATGAAATACCGTACATCACTAATGCAGTAGGGCTATATAATATGATTCATTTTAGAGTGACTGTCTGTCTTTCCGTCTGTTTGTAGCCTATGATTACAGATGGTCTCGTCCCTTGGCCACATGCATAACCCAGTGTTGTACTGTCAGTTGACTTGCTCCTGCACCTGTGGCCACAATGAATAGATGAGGCGCATCGTCTTTGTGTGTGACCTTTTTATTTTTCTAACTTGATCACTAATAATCAGATCAATTTGAGTGCTCTTCTTTTGATGGCCTGATCAATCCTACCCTGCTCTCCTCCACATCTAGATGTGGTTAGTTCATTTCAGACATTAGGCTGGATATGAGTCAAGCAAGACCTGATGAGACGTTTGATATGTGCCCTAGTCTACCACGCAAAGGCACTATGGATTTATTTTCCCTGGTTGACACAGACATGCTGATATCACAACTTAAGCCTTCTACCTGCCTTCTCGATCCTATCCCCACCACCTTCTTCAAAACAGTGCAAGCTATAGTTAATCACTCCCTGTTCATAGGCACTTTCCCCACTGCAGTAAAAACTGCTATGGTGAAACCCCTTCTGAAGAAGAGTCATCTAGATTCTTCAGCTATTAGCAATTTTCGGACAATCACCAACCTTCTATTCTTAAGTAAAATTCTGTGGAAATTGGTTTTCAAACAGCTAAATGATTTTTTTAAAGTGCCAACTGTATTTTAAAAGAATTCCAATCTGGATGTCATGCCCACTACAGCACAGAGACAGCCTTAGGTAAAGTGGTAAATTATCTTAGAGCCAACACAGATACCAAACAGCTCTCTGTCCTTGTACTCTTGGATTTATGCGCTGCATTTGACACTTTTGGCCACGATGTCCTTCTGGACAGACTGAAGAAGTGGGTTAGCCTCTCTGATCCAGTTCTAAATTGGTTTAGGAGCTATTTAACTGGTCAAGAGTATTTTTGTCAACGTTGGTGAACATAACTCAGAGAAAATCGATATCACATGTGGCGTTCCACCAGGTTCCATTTTGGGTCCGTTTAAGTTTATGTATGTTACCCCTTATTTTAGATTCTGACCAAAATAGCTTTTTACCACCTGAGGAACATTGCCAAGATGTGTCCTTTTCTATCTCAGGCTGATACAAATAAGCTCATCCATGCTTTTATTACAAGCAGGTTTGACTACTGTAATGCTCTCCTGTCTGGTCTACCCAAGAAAGCCATTGGTCAACTGCAAAACGTACAGAATGCTGCAGCACGGGTACTGACCAAGACCAGACGGAGACACTAGTGGTTCTGGGGCAGGGGGGCCCAGTGCCCCTGTAACAACAATTGTGGACCCCCTTGTGGCCCCCCTAAATGTGGAGTGTGAAATAATTTTTACATAACAAATTTTTGCTATCGTTCTTTTTTTCACATCCGTTATTAATGTAACTGGCCCCTCTAACAGTACAACTGGCCCCAGCTTGCCCCCCCCCCAGTTGAAATGGTCTAGAACCGCCACTGGATGGAGAGCACACATTACACTGGTTTTAAAGTCTCTGCACTGGCTGCCTGTGAGTTTTAGAATTCATTTTAAGATTCTTCTATTGGTTTTTAAATCAATCCTTGATTGTGCACCCCAATACATGTCAAACATGCTTTTGAGTTATGTACCCAGTAGGTCCCTCAGGTCCTCTGGAACTGGCCTTTTAACTATCCCAAAGCCTAGGACCCAGAGGCATGGAGAGGCAGCCTTTAGTTATTATGCCCCCAGCCTCTGGAATAGCCTGCCAGAGACCTGAGGGGGGCCCAAACTGTGATCTTAAAACACACCTTTTTATCTTTGCTTTTCCTTAGGGTGCTTTTTAGTCTTTCAGTTTGTATTGTTCTACTTTTCTTTTTTTATCCTCTTATGTTTGTTGTGTAGTAAATGTTTCTGTTTATTTCTATTTTTCCTGTGAAGTGCAAGCTATATAAATAAAGCTTGATTTGATTAGTGCACTACTGTCCATGAGTCTCACTCCTCCTCTCCTTCTTCTCTCATCTCTCATTCTGGTTTCAGTTATTGTTTTCTCCTTAGAATAAGTCAAATGATTGTATGTGTGTCTGTCTCTGTGTTGAGACAAACAACACCCCTGTTTTCCTAACAGGTTTTTCCTGTGGGACCCAGTGAGGCCCCCATAGGGACCTGGAACTAGGCTAGGCAAACTGTGTAGTTCCTTGGGAAAACGCCGGGTAAACCATTAACACACCAGGTGAGGGTTGACTTTTCCGTGACGGCTGTTTAATGGGCCGACCGGTGGCGGTGTGGCTGAACGAACAGGACAGGAAATACAGAGAGAGAGAGTAGATCATTTTTAATCTTCACCCTCGCTGTGTGCATGTGCGTTCATGTTTCATTTATGGCAATGGTACTGAGATATTCTGGTGTTGTCATCATACATGAGAACACCGGTCTAAGGCACTGCATCTCAGGAGGTGTCACTGCAGTCCCTGGTTCGAATCCAGGCTGCATCAAATCCGGCCGTGATTGGGAGTCCCATAGAGCGGCGCACAATTGTCCCAGCGTCGTCCAGGCTTGGCCGGGGTAGGCCGTCATTGTAAATAAGAATTTGTTCTTTACTGACTTGCCTAGTTAAATAAAGATTACATTTTAAAAATAATATAAAAAAGACATACTGTCATGTCCAATGAGGTGTCTGTCTGTCCTGCAGTTGCTCTGGGTTGTCTCTTCCTGCCCCTGTCCAGCCCCCTTTTCCCCAGCACCTATACCTCTACCCCTGCCCTTGTCTATCTCCCCTTTATCTCCCTCTTCCTCCTCCTTTCTCCAGTGTCTGCCAGCTCTCGTCAACAGTCCATTCTCCTTTTCTCTGCCTGGCTCCCAAGACTCATCTTCATTCAGCTGAGTGCCTCACTTACCCTCCATCCTTCCGGGCCATCTCGCTCTTGCGCCCTCTCTCTCATTCTGATCTGCAGGCTCTCATTCTTTAAGGAATGAGGAAAGGGCCTTCCCCAATCTATTGCTACAAAGATAGAAGTACAGACTCGTCTAGAATGCCATTGTATGCTGTAGCGTTAAGATTTCCCTTCACTGTAACTAAGGGGTCTAGCTTGAACCATGAAAAACAGCCCCAGACCATTATTCCTCCTCCACCAAACTTTACAGTTTGCACTATGCATTAGGGCAGGTAGCGTTCTCCTGGCATCCGACAAACTCAGATTTGTCCGTCGGACTGCCAGATGCGTGATTAATCACTCCAGAGAACGCGTTTCCACTGCTCCAGAGTCCAATGGCGGCAAGCTTTACACCCCTCCAGCTTGGCATTGCGGCATGGTGATCTTAGGCTTGTGTGCTCAGCCATGGAAACCTATTTCGTGCAGCTCCAGACTAAAAGTTATTGCGCTGACGTTGCTTCTAGAGGCAGTTTGGAACTCGGTGGTGAGTGTTGCAACCGAGGACAGACGATTTTTATGCGCTTCAGCACTCGGCAGTCCCATTCTGTGAGCTTGTGTGGCCTACCACTTCGGGGCTAAGACGTCGTTGCTCCTAGATGTTTCCGCTTCACAATAACAGGACTTACAGTTGACCGGGGCAGCTCTAGCAGGGCAGAAATTTGACTAACTGACTTGTTGGAAAGGTGGCATCCTATGACGGTGCCACGTTGAAAGTCACTGAGCTCTTTAGTAAGGCCATTCTACTGCCAATGTTTGTCTATGGAGATTGCATGGCTGTATGCTCAGTTTTATTCACCTGTCATCAACATGTGTGGCTGAAATAGCCGAATCCATTAATTTGAAGGGGCATTCACAGACTTTTGTATATATAGTTTACTTCTCACTTTCTGCTCTTCTGCTACCTCGCTCCACTCTGTTCCTGTTCCTCAATCCCTCTCTCGCATTCTCCTCTTTTTGAACTCCTTGGCCTCTCTCTCATCTCTCTCTTCCTCCCTCTTTCTTTCTAGTGTCTCTGTGTTTGTGGATGGGTGCCTGGGGCTGGTTGAGTAATCGGCAGGAAGGGAGCGCTCTATGGAGATGCTGTAAAGGCACTGGCAAGCCGTCAGCCAAGAAAGGGCCAAGCCATGTGAATGTAACAGGCTCTCTCTCCAACTCGCTCTCTTCTCTCTCTCCCTTCTCTCCCTTCTCTCCATGCTACTCTTTCTTCATTCTTAGCCCCTATCTCTCTCTACCCCCCCCCATCCCTAGGCTGTAAGAGAGACTCAATCACTAATTATCGTCCTTCTCAACAAAAGAGGACTTTTGCTGTTAGTAGTAACAGGTAATCGCAAGGGGGTTTCAATCCTACATATTGACCAAAACCCAATAGACTAGAATAGCGCAATAGAATAGCACTTAATATTGATCTCCTATTCATACTAGTAATTCCTATGGTTCTCTCCTCTACTTCAGGATGAGACAGGGGCCTATGTGATAGACAGAGACCCCACCTACTTTGGCCCCATCCTCAACTACCTGCGACACGGAAAACTGGTCTACAACAAGGAGTTGGCTGAAGAAGGTACTGGATTACGTTTGGTATTTTTTGACATGTACTACATAATGTGTTATGATGCCATTTTTAATGCATTGTAAGACTAGCAATAAGCATGCAGCAGTGGTGCGTGGGTAAAAACACTGGGGAAGCTAGAAAAAAAGCCATACTTCAACCTATGTGTTGTGATAATTGAGTTGCTTTCTCTATAACCTGTTAGTTCATATATCTTGACACCGTGATATATAGGTCTAAGGCCGAGACAATAAGAAGACACAGTGGTAGAATAAATTCAACCAGACCTTTGTTTCATCACAACCGGAGAGCAACCTCTTTCCGGCAATGTCCACAAAGCATATTGCATGTAACAAACAGTTACATGACCTACAGCGTGGTCAAGCAAGTTAATGTTTCCCACATTTTCGGACCACTAAACAACTATTGATTTAGAATTACATGAGTTACCCAAGTCGCAAACATTTTAACATCATCTAATAACCTATGCTTAGTCAAAGACAGTTTTTTTGTCTTTTTTTTATTTCACCTTTATTTAACCAGGTAGGCTAGTGGAGAACAAGTTCTCATTTACAACTGCGACCTGGCAGTGACAACTAAAAGATACCAAAAACAATTTAGTCCAATCAGCATAAGATAAGTATGATTTGGTTGTCCATGGTTCTGATTTCTCTCTCTGTGTGTGTGTGTTCTCTCTCCCAGGTGTGTTGGAGGAGGCTGAGTTCTACAACATCACTCCTCTGATCAAACTGATCAAGGAGCGGATCCTGGAGCGGGACTGTAAAGTCACACAGGTCAAACACACACACACGCACACTGTACATAAGCGGCCGAGTTATACACAAATACAAGATGGCTACAGGTTAAAACAACAGACTCGCACCCAGTGCTTTGTGCCGAAAGTTCTGCCATGTTTCCCTCTGTATTTTCTAGTATATTCCACCCATCCCCTCTGTCCTGTCTACATGATGTCGCCTCTCTAGTATTTCTGTTATGTATCTCTCCATCTTCCTCTCTCTGTATTATACAGTTTACTGCCCCTTCGCTACACACACACACACACACACACTGCCTCCCTCTACCCCCTCCTTTTCACCCACCACCCCTCTCGCTCTCCCTATCCTCTTTTTCTCTGCCTTTTCTTTCCTTTCCTTACAAACATTTCCTTACAAACACCTATCACCTTCTCCAACTTTTGACTACTCTGTCTTACTCACTCTCTCCGTCTCTCAGCAGGTGCCTCCTAAACATGTGTACCGGGTGCTGCAGTGTTTACATATCTCTCTCTCCACACTCTTCTCTCTCTCCGTCTCTCAGCAGGTGCCTCCTAAACATGTGTACCGGGTGCTGCAGTGTTTACATATCTCTCTCTCCACACTCTTCTCTCTCTCCGTCTCTCAGCAGGTGCCTCCTAAACATGTGTACCGGGTGCTGCAGTGTTTACATATCTCTCTCTCCACACTCTTCTCTCTCTCCGTCTATCAGCAGGTGCCTCCTAAACATGTGTACCGGGTGTTGCAGTGCCAGGAGGAGGAGCTGACCCAGATGGTTTCCACCATGTCGGACGGCTGGCAGTTTGAGCAGGTTAGCGTACGCGCCTGCAGAAAGCCCCGCACTGGACTGCTCTGGACTGTGGGTTGGACTCGCTGCTCCTCTGCTCTACCACCCTCGCAACCAATCAACTCCTTTCCTGCTCTCTGTTAGCCAATCAGAGCCTCAGCGGAAGACCAATCAGAGACCAAGGCCCAGTCCTAATCTGCTCACAAAGACAGCCTCCTTTTCACATTTCCTTCCCCTCAGAAGAAGACTGATCTAAACAGACATGTTGTGTTGCAAACACAGACCAGTGATCATAAGGGGAAGGAGATGCAAAAAGGATGCAGAGCTAAGGAAGTTCCAATAGAAGCTACCATATGTTGGCACATTGACAGTTTAGTAAAAAGTATTGAGTGATGCTGTAATGCTAAACATTGCCGTCACTGTGACAGGGTGTACAGTTCAGTCTCACTGCCCGTAGTTGGAGTGCTGCTAAGCTGTCCTTCTCATCGGTCCCTGCTCTCAGCATGAGCATCCATGGGCTTACCTGCTGTGATATGGGGCCATCTCTCTCTCTCTCTTGCGCTCTCTCTCCTCTCTCCGTGTGTGTGACTCACTCGCTCTCTCCTCTCTCTCTCTCTTGCGCTCTCCTCTCTCCGTGTGTGTGACTCACTCGCTCTCTCCTCTCTCTCTGTGTGTGCGTGTGGTAGATGGTGAACATTGGTTCGTCGTACAGCTATGGGACAGAGGACCAGGCAGAGTTTCTGTGTGTGGTGTCCAAGGAGCTACACACACCTGGCTCAGGCCTGGGCACCGAACAGAGCCACAAGACCAAGGTGACACTGACACACAGGAAACATACACGGGTACACATGTGTCAGATGGATATACTCCTACATTGTACACCATTCACCTATCACCACCATTCACTTCCACCAAGGTCTGAAGTAGCAGGATATGGATCTGTCCCTTTGTGACATTTCTCCTCATCCAAGATGATCTCAGCATCCTTTGATCTTAGTCTCATCCTTCTCCACTCAAACACTCCAATTTTTTTTTTTTTACCCATTTTCTCCCCAATTTTGTGGTATCCAATTGGTAGTTACAGTCTTGTCTCATCGCGGAAACTCCCGTACGGACTCGGGCGAGGCGAAGGTCGAGAGCCGTGCATCCTCCGAAACACAACCCAGCCAAGCCGCACTGCTTCTTGACACAATGCCTGCTTAACCCAGAAGCCAGCCGCACCAATGTGTCGGAGGAAACACCGTACACCTGGCGACCTGGTCAGCGTGCACTGCTCCCGGCCCACCACAGGAGTCGCTAACACACGATGGGACAAGGACATCCTTGCCGGCCAAACCCTCCCCTAACCCGGACGACGCTGGACCAATTGTGCACCATCCATCCCATGGGTCTCCCGGTCGCGACCGGCTGCGACAGAGCCTGGACTCGAACCAGGATCTCTAGTGGCAAAACCTTCGACCACTGCGCTACTCAGGAGGCAACACTCCAAATGTCACACACACATCTCCCAAATGTAATTCACAAGCACATTCACTCTATCGTCCATATGTTCTCTCTCTCTCCATGATACTCATCAATCTGTTCATTATTTTTTGTCATTTTTTATTCTCCACATTTTTATTCGAGGGAAGGCTTCAGAGGTGCAGGATGAGGAGGAGGAGGAGGAGGAGGAGGGAGGAGAGAGAAATACCACCCTGAATGAGTGCATAAGGGAATGACAGTCTTGTGTCAATGTTCCAAGAACGTGAATGGGTGAGGATCCATGCTAGTGTTGTTGGCTGGTGGTGGCTAGTAGCAGTAGTAGACCGTGTGATCAAAAGGGATGCAGGGCTATTTCACAGCATGGCATTCCCTTACCCCAAACTCAACACAGTAATCAAAGGCCAAGGATGGACTGTAACTTTTATTCCATTTTTTTTTTAGATTTTGACAATATGTAGAGAAAAAAGCAGGCCTTGAACTTTTTCTCCCCGTCAAAAAAAGTTGGCTTCTATTTGTTTGAAATACTAATTGTGATGCCAGAGTGCTTGATATTACTCTGGGGCCTTTGTGTCCTGCCTGGGACATGATTTGATCAGCAGCATAACCCAGCTATTCTGATGATGAGCTAGTCTCCCTAGGAAGATGGGTTGCCTCTCACATGAACAATGCCCTAGATGCCTCTCACATGAACAATGTTCTAGATGCCTCTCACATGAACAATGCCCTAGATGCCTCTCACATGAACAATGCCCTAGATGCCTCTCACATGAACAATGTTCTAGATGCCTCTCACATGAACAATGCCCTAGATGCCTCTCACATGAACAATGCCCTAGATGCCTCTCACATGAACAATGCCCTAGATGCCTCTCACATGAACAATGCCCTAGATGCCTCTCACATGAACAATGCCCTAGATGCCTCTCACATGAACAATGCCCTAGATGCCTCTCACATGAACAATGTTCTAGATGCCTCTCACATGAACAATGCCCTAGATGCCTCTCACATGAACAATGCCCTAGATGCCTCTCACATGAACAATGCCCTAGATGCCTCTCACATGAACAATGTCCTAGATGCCTCACATGAACAATGTCCTAGATGCCTCACATGAACAATGTCCTAGATGCCTCACATGAACAATGTTCTAGATGCCTCACATGAACAATGTTCTAGATGCCTCACATGAACAATGTTCTAGATGCCTCACATGAACAATGTTCTAGATGCCAGTCACATGAACAATGTTCTAGATGCCTCTCACATGAACAATGCCCTAGATGCCTCTCACATGAACAATGCCCTAGATGCCTCTCACATGAACAATGCCCTAGATGCCTCTCACATGAACAATGTCCTAGATGCCTCACATGAACAATGTCCTAGATGCCTCACATGAACAATGTCCTAGATGCCTCACATGAACAATGTTCTAGATGCCTCACATAAACAATGTTCTAGATGCCTCACATGAACAATGTTCTAGATGCCTCACATGAACAATGTTCTAGATGCCAGTCACATGAACAATGTTCTAGATGCCAGTCACATGAACAATGTTCTAGATGCCAGTCACATGAACAATTTTCTAGATGCCAGTCACATGAACAATTTTCTAGATGCCAGTCACATGAACAATGTTCTAGATGCCAGTCACATAAACAATGTTCTAGATGCCAGTCACATGAACAATGTTCTAGATGCCAGTCACATGAACAATGTTCTAGATGCCTCTCACATAAACAATGCCCTAGATGCCTCTCACATGAACAATGTTCTAGATGTCAGTCACATGAACAATGTTCTAGATGCCTCTCAAATGAACAATGTCCTCGATCTGGGATATCCGAGACTAATAATGAGCTGACGCTGCTGTGCTGCCACTGATCCAAACCCTCTCTTAAAGGTCTCTCATTACCAATGACATGGAATAGCCCTGACCTTTTGTGTAATAGTGGTATTAGTGTATTTTACAGTTCACATACACACACACCATTTTACTTGTACAAGTGTAAAGGGGACATAGTTTGGGAAAACTTCACAAAGTGGAGCTGCTGCATTTTATGTTTATCCAAACACCAATGAATCAATCAAGTGTATGTTGTTGTTTTCCATCCACAACAAGGGGACACACACACTGTTACTGTCACCATGGTCACCATCAGCATCAAACATGACATTTCTGTGATCGTTTCCCACGTCGTCCAATCCAAGCTGATCCACAGCTTGAAATGTTTCTCAATATTGTGATGGTTTATATGAACATGATAATCTGTCTTTAAAGATGGTTTCTCCTTTCTCTGCTTGTCTTCCAGCTTTTTCACATCCACGGATCCCGGATGTACTAGAGAGAAATGTATTTTTTTAGCTTGACATTCCATTATGTGTTTGTTTATATATGTTGTATTGTTGTTGCTTTGGAAAAAAAACTACCAATAAATGCTCAAACATTATTTTCAAATATTATTGAAACATAAGCAGAAATGTCCCTCACGCCAACATTTTCAAAATGTGAGAGACATATGTTAGTAAAAGCATTTTGTATAAATATCATTTTAAAATGTATTTTCGTTCTAATCACCACTTAAGTCACGGCGGTTAATGAATCTTAGTCAAATAGATTTGACCAAAAACAATGGTTGAAAAGCACTGCAAATCAATGTCCTCATCCAAATATGAAAATGGGTATGAATTTCACACCTGGAATATGATTCATAAGTAAGTTGTTATTGTTGTTTAGACTGGTTCTGCCTGGTCTGATGCTTGATACAGTAGTGAGACATGGGCCTGTGGTGCGTCTGGCATTCAATGAGACTCATACAGAAAGACAGACGGACATCAACTAACTGGCCACAGTCAGCAACACACACACTCTCTTTCACTCTTACTCACACACACACTCCCCCGCTTCCTCAATTCAATTTCAATTCAATTCAAGGGGCTTTATTGGCATAGGAAACATATGTTTACATTGCCAAAGCAGGTGAAATAGATCATGAACAGTAAGTTAACAGTAAACATTACACTCACAAAAGTTCCAAAAGAATAGAGACATTTCAAATGTCATATTGTCTATATACAGTGTTGTAATGCTGTGCAAATAGTTCAAGTACAAAAGGGAAAATAAATAAACATAAATATAGGTTGTATTCACAATGATGTTTGTTTTTCACTGGTTGCTCTTTTCTTATGGCAACAGGTCACAAATCTTGCTGCTGTGAATGCACACTGGTATTTCACACAATAGATATGGGAGTTTATCAAATTGTATTTGTTTTCTAATTCTATGTGGGTCTGTGTATTCTGAGGGAAATTTGTGTCTCTAATATGGTCATACATTTGGCAGGAGGTTAGGAAGTGCAGCTCAGTTTACACCTCATTTTGTGGGCAGTGTGCACATAGCCTGTCTTCTCTTGGGAGCCAGGTCTGCCTATGAGGGCCTTTCTCAATAGCAAGGCTATGCTTACTGAGTCTGTACATAGTCGCAGCTTTCCTTAATTTTGGGTCAGTCACAGTGGTCAGGTATTCTGGCACTGTTTACTCTCTGTTTAGAGCCAAATAGCATTCTAGTTTGCTCTGTTTTTCTGTCAATTCTTTCCAATGTGTCAAGTAATTATCTTTTTGTTTTCTCATGATTTGGTTTGGTCTAATTGTGTTGCTGTCCTGGGGTTCTGTGGAGTCTGTTTGTGAACAGAGCCCCAGGACCAGCTTGCTTAGGGGGCTCTTCTCCAGGTTCATCACTCTGTAGTTAATGGCTTTGTTATGGAAGGTTTGGGAATCACTTCCTTTTAGGTGGTTGTATAATTGAACTGCTCTTTTCTGGATTTTGATAATTAGCGGGTATTGGCGTCTTTTCTGCTCTGCATGCATTATCTGGTGTTTTATGTTGCACACAGAGGATATTTTTTGCAGAATTCTGCATGCAAAGTCTCAATTTGGTGTTTGTCCCATTTTGTGAATTCTTGGTTGGTAAGCGGATCCCAGACCTCACAACCATAAAGAGCAATGGGTTCTATTACTGATTCAAGTATTTTTAGTCAGATCCTAATTGGTATGTCTAATTTTATGTTCCTTTTGATGGCATAGAAGGCCCTTCTTTCCTTGTCTCTCAGATGGTTCACAGCTTTGTGGAAGTTACCTATGGCGCTGATGTTTAGGCCGAGGTATGTATAATTTTTGTGTGCTCTAGGGCAATGGTGTCTAGATGAAATTTAAATGTGTGGTCCTGGCAACTGGACCTTTTTTGAAACACCATTATCTTTGTCTTACTGAGATTTACTGTCAAAGCCTGGTCTGACAGAATCTGTGCAGAAGATCTAGGTGCTGCTGTAGGCCCTCCTTGGTTGGGGACAGAAGCACCAGATCATCAGCAAACCGTAGACATTTGACTTCAGGTTCTAGTAGGGTGAGGCCGGGTGCTGCAGACTGTTCTAGTGCCCTCTCTCCCCCTGTGTGCTGAGGGTGTCCGGTTCCTGTCCAGTTCTGGCATTTAGGTCGCCACAGACTAGTACATGTCCCTGGGCCTGGGAAATTGTTGATCTCCCCCTGGAGAAGCTGTCATCATTAAAGTATGGGGATTCTATTGGGGGGATATAGGTAGCACACGAGGACATTTCCTGTTTTGACTAATTTAATAGAGTGGGTTAGGTCTGTACTATACCAAATTAGCATCCCCCTGTTTCACACCTGGTTGTTTGGTGGATGGGACTACCAGCTCTCTGTAACCTAGAGGGCAACCTGCGGGTTCGTCTCCTTTATACCATGTTTCTTGTAGGATGACAATGTCTGTATTTACAATTTCTTTGAAGTCTGGGTTCCTGCTCTTTTCGCCAAAGGCAGATGACCTCAGACCTTGTATATTCCAGGATGAGCTAGTAAAAGCTTTGTGTTCCATAGTGTCTAGTGTTGTTTTTGTGTGGTTTAGGCCCGGACCATCACAGTAGGTGTGAGCAGAGCATGTTGATCATCTGATACATATCTCTTAGGTAACAGGATGGGGCTTGGGCGGGTGTAATAGTGGGGGTTGAGCCTGTTGCTCTGCTCACGAACTGAGCATGTGTCCTGCTGTCATGTTGAGGTCCTTGCTGCAGGGGCGGGGGGCATGGGGTGGGCAGAAGGGGCATATATGGTGTGGCCTTGTTTTTCTTGGGGTGGTCTTGGTTGGGGTGTGGCTGCTGATGCTGTGGTCTTTGTGTAGGTCATCTTGGCGTGGGTTCTCATGGTGCAGGTCCTTCGGGAGGGGCTCTTGCAGGTCTTTGAGGGTGTCTCGCTGGTCTGGGCGGGGTGTCCGTTGCTCTGTTGCTCCTGTGTGAAGTGCTGGGGCTACAGTTGAGGGTGACGTCCTTGTAGAGGTGTACCTGGTCGTAAAGGCTGTTCAAGTCCAGGGTGGAGTGGTGGGCCAGGTAGACATTAGGTTTTGAGGCACAGTCCCGGGAAATGCTTGCATTCACCCGCTGTATGGTGGCAGGGTGGAAGTCTTTTCGTGGTAGTAGGGTGGAGATAACCACTTGGTGACTCCTTTTCTGCAGGACAGTTTGAAGAGGTGTGATGAGTCGTCACAGAGAGAGAGCTTTTCCTGCTGTCTCTTTGATCCCGTAAAAGTCTGCTTGAACTGCGTACAAGATTGTCCCGGTCTTGTACACATTGACAGAGGTTGTTTCAATTTCCACTATTCTGAGTTTCCACCCTTGGCCAATACCCTCTCTCTTGACATAGGGGTAGTGTGCTCTTATAGCACTGTGCCATGCCAGGGGATGGTCTGTTTTAATTTATTTAACTAGGCAAGTCAGTTAAGAACAAATTCTTATTTACAATGACGGCCTACCCCGGCCAAACTCTAACCTAGACGACGCTGGGCCAATTGTGCACCACCCTTCGGCAGTGCACTCCCAATCACGACCGGTTGTTATACAGCCTGGAATCGAACCAGGGTGTATAGTGACACCTCTTGCACTGATATGCAGTGCCTTAGACCGCTGCGCCACTCAGAGCCGTGTGGAAAATTAAGTTGCTTGCGTTCCCCTCTTTGTAGCAGTCAGCAGTTAGTGTCTGGATTGTCCTTGAGGAGCTTTTTGTGTACTTACTCCGTGCAGTGTTACTTTTTATATCCATGGGGTACTGTACTTTGATGACATCTGCACAGAGATAAGCCACAGGGTTTCAGAGGTCTCTGCATTTGGGTGGGGATGACTGTGAAACTCTCCTGCCATTGTTGGGCTCAAGAGTTTTCACACATCACACTTCAGTGCTAATTGAAGTGCAGCCAGGTCTGTTCTGTTCTAGCAGCTTGGTAGCTAAGTATACTTATTTACTTAGTTTTATATAACAAAATTACCTAGAGATTATTGTATTTTACTTTTTGGCTTCAGAAGTAGCTTCAGACTGGATATTTCTCTCTATCTCTTTGCCACACACACACACACACACACACAGAAGTGGTTCCTGCCGGAACATACGTGTTCCATGAGGCATGTGCATGCCAGCAGAGCTGAGCTCTCAGCCTGTCAGTCTGGCCTGGCTCCAGCGTGACTCTAGGCCTTGGCAGGAAGAGAAGAGAGAGGTGCCTGAAAGAGGCATGCATCTAAAATGGCACCCAATTACATATATAGTGTACTACTTTTGTCCAGAGCCCATAGGTCTCTGGTCAAAAGTAGTGTACTAATTAGGGAATAGGGTGCCATTTTGGTGCATCCCTGTTCTCTGCTCATGTTGTAATGATAGGCCCTGGCACCTTGAGGCCAGGCTGTTGTCATGATATTTTAAGCTAGAGCAGGGATGGGCAACTGGCAGCTGCGGACCCCTTTTGTAAGCCTGCGGATACATTTTCAGAATAATTACACAAGTGCAATTTTAGAATTTTGGTTGTGCATCAGCAGTTTTTTTTTATGACAGTCAAAATGTTTTAGCTGGCAAGACTAACTTACCAATCTATCTAAACTTGTAGTAATCATGGTCGAATTATCGATCGGAGGGCCCCATTTGATTTTAGTTATTCACTCTCACTCAGATATCATATTAAAACCGGCAAACATTTCTCTCCACCCTATGGCAAAATGTGTAGAATTGCAGGTACTGTACATTTGGTGTAAAATTGCAACATTTTCTCTACACATGTAGAATTGCATGAAATTAGTTATAAAATAGCAAAATATTTTCTCCGCCCCTTGTGAAAATCAGTGGAATTGCAGTAAACTTTCAACATTTTCTTTACGCCCCATGGCAAAATGTGTAGAATTGCAGGAAATTAACTCTAAAACTTTTTTCTCTCCACTGAAGAGGGGGGCTTCTCAAATATTTTGCTCGCAGGGTAGGGGGGAGCAACAACATTTCACTTGGGGCCCCCAAAAGCCTAGGGCTGGCTCTGACTGCATTTATGGTCATGGATGTTGGTACACAGACCCACGAGCCACTGCGGCCCCTCATGATGAATTCAGATTTTTTTGTGGCCCCACCCCATCAAAGCTAGAGGTATGATGGGTCCTCCCTTTCACACGGCACATACAGTGCATTTGAGCCTCATGACTTTTTCCACATTTTGTTATGTTAGTCTTATTTTGAAATTGATTAAATTGGGGGGGGGGGGTGCTACTCATCAATCTACACACAATACCCCATAATGACAAAGCAAAAACAGGTTTTTAGTTTGTTTTGCAAATTTAGAAAAATAAAAACAGAAATATCACACTTACAGTAAGTATTTCGACCCTTTACTCAGTACTTGTTGAATGGCCTTTGGCAGCGATTACAGTCTAGAGTCTTCTTGGGTATGACGCTACAAGCTTGGCACACCTGTATTTGGGGAGTTTCTCCCATTCTTCTCTACAGATCCTCTTAAGCTCTGTCATGTTGGATGGGGAGCATCGCTTCACAACTATTTTCAGGTCTCTTCAGAGATGTTCGATCGGGTTCAAGTCGGTGCACTGGCTGGGCCACTCAACGACATTCAGAGACTTGTCCCGAAGCCACTCCTGCGTTGTCTTGGCTGTGTGCTGTGGCGGATGAATCAGAATTAGTTGGGTAACATAGATAATAAAGATGTTTTATTTGTATAATATGCTCATGTGAGATACTTGTCATGAGGATGGCGTATCCTTTGGACTCTGGTGTATAAGCCAATTTAAAAGAATAGTGTCAATAGAATGTGTTGTTATTCTCTTTTGAAATATGTTTAGACATTTGTATTAAGAATAATTGGTAAAAGTAATAATTTATCATGTAGTTAATGAACTGAACTAAACTGTTGTTCTGATCTGTTCTTTCGAGGTTATCATGAAAAGTGACATCAGACGGTATCTTAATGCATGGAAGAGATAATTGGACCAAAAAGTGTGTGTACCTCAAACCCCCTCTAATTGGCTGAAGAAGAGTGACGAAGGCGTTGAATATGGCCCTGTCCGAACCATTTCTACCGAGAGGAATGGCCGAGCCAGCAACCGGTGTACAGTATCCG
This sequence comes from Salmo trutta, assembly GCF_901001165.1. Taxonomy (NCBI): domain Eukaryota; kingdom Metazoa; phylum Chordata; class Actinopteri; order Salmoniformes; family Salmonidae; genus Salmo; species Salmo trutta. Next base: position 57,929,041 of record NC_042974.1, on the reverse strand, counting down.
ATCTAAGCTATCAACTGCTTTTCTCTCATGTTTCTCTCAGGAGTGTGAGAGGAGTCCACGTGGAGTGAGCATGGGGAAAGGTGCTGTTCTAAACTTTTCTTATGTTGCTGGTATACTGGTTGACGAATGGACAAGACATAATGGGCATCTAAGGTGAAACATTGAAATTGGGACATTATCATGGGCCATTGACTTTGAAATGTAAAGCTATCTGAAGAAGAACGAAAAGGCCGCCAGAAGAATCAGTGCCTGGAGGAGGGGTTGGTCAACTGTGCCCAAAACTGTTTAGACTTTTGGGGTATCAGGTTGATTGTAGAGGTCTACACCACGTAAGAAATTATAGCAATTTAGATTAGGTATGCATTGAGATACTGATCTGTATAATAATCGGGATAAAAAATAAATAAATTGAATAGTAGAATTATGGGATAATTATACTGGATGTTAATATAAATGTACATTCTGCTAATGTTGATGTTTGTTAAAATTGAGTTTTTTACTTTGAGTGATAGTACCAATTTGAATCACTGAGTAATGTCATTTTAACATTTTGGTTGGATAATTAACTGGGTTCTAATTATGATTTTAATTGGAAATTGAAGCAATTAATGAACTAAGGATGTTGACGCTATTATAAGCATGCCATGGTGACTGCCATGGGTGAACTCTGGACTGGAGAGTGAAAATGATCCTATTCTATTTGATCTATAGGCATTGCCTTATGAATAGTGGAATCATGATGCTTGTCTTGGGTCATGTTCATTAGGCACCAAGGGGATACATTTTATTTGAACTAGGAGTCACTACCTGGATTTGTACAACAAGATATGCTCATTTTAGTTTCTGGGATGGAAATAGTCATTTCCAACATACTATGCTGATCCATTGGAGTGTGATAGATAACTAAAGATTATTCTATTAAACTCCATTGTTGCATGCACTGCAACATGTGCTTTTTACTGTCTATGGAAAATATAGCTTGGAATCTCATAAACTGTATGTATTTTTTGCTTTTCTTCATGGGTTCGTGCAGGTGACTGTGTACCTTAACCTTCCCAGACAAATTGCTAGAGTGCTTAGAAAATGTGTTGAAATAAGAGTGAAATAAGAGTTTAATAAGAGCTGAGTTTCTTGGGATGTTATGTGGAGGAACCCCATGCAATGAGTTATTGTTTGGTGATTTTTGGTTTATGTAGAATATATGTATTTTCTATGTGAATTAATGTTCTTAAATCTTGTGATTTTCTTTTAAGTTGAGAGGGGACTGAGAGGGGATGACTGTCTTTTCTGTTGTGATGAAGCCTGTGTTTAGACACTGGTTCTCCTGTAACGTTACTTGAGAGGGGAATGTGGCGGATTAATCAGAATTAGTTGGGTAACATAGATAATTAAGATGTTTTATTTGTATAATATGCTTATGTGAGATACTTGTCATTAGGATGGCGTGTCCTTTGGACTCTGGTGTTGACAGTTGTACTTTTCCCTTAGCTAGGGCTCAGTCACTTGGGGCCCAGAGAGGGGAGAAGTCAGAATGAAACATTGTCTACATATGTGAATGTGTCTTTACCTATTCTTAAACCATGTGAAGGGATGGCGTGATTAATGGGGAACCAATTATTTGTCTCCACAATGTCTGTGCGCAAGTCACTCCCCTCAGTGAGCTTGTCCAGGAGTGGGATCAAGAGGTGCTTTACTGAGGATGGGCCTCTATGAGATGGCACTGACAGAGGAGATTTATGGTGTATTTTGCTAAGAACACCTAAAAAGCATTCCAGAGGACATGAGCTAATAGTTCTGTTCTATACCGTACCAGGGAGGGACAGTTCTAGGGAGACCAGACACCGGTCTATGCAATGACTGTTGATATAGCAGTTGCTGTCTGCTATGTTTTATAGATATTTTCCATACAAAACTTAACCTTTGTGAACTGTTCCTAAGATTTGTGGTTCGTCATGTACGTTGAGAGGGGTGGATTCTTGGGTATAAAAAGCTCTGTGTACTGTTGTGTAGAGACCTTCCTTTTTCAATGGTTCATTCGAGAGAGTGCATTATTGAAGGTCAAAGATACTTTTGCAAAAGCATCTTAATTATTAAAGATGTAGTTTTAAGTATTAACTCTGACTTGTGTGTAAAGTTTAACTCTCCTTATTTGGTAATGCAGAAATTAGCCACCACATTTGGCGACAGGGGTGGGATGTGAATCTTCACTTGGGGATCGCGCCTGACGACCTAGGTAAACCGTGCACGAGGGATCCCTCAAACTTGGGATCTCAGGGAAACCAACACTTTGGGAACGAAGCAGATGGACCCACCTTTGATCTGAGAGGCAGCGAGCCGAGTGGATACCACATCTCGAACTTAGTTTTTTTAAAGAAAGAGGTGAGCAAAACACACTTGAAGTCGAGTTTTTAGAAAAGCCTCTGTTACGTGAGATCTGAGTGTGTATTCCTTTGTGAGGGGGGCACCTTGGAGGCGTAAACAGGGCCGAGTCAGAGGAGAGTAATCTGAGAGTTTGCGGACTAAAAGATACTCTGCCACTGGTCGGTTGCGAGCGACCTAGAGCCGTCCCGACACTGAATTGATCACAGTGGGGATTGGTGCGGTTTGTGGGGATGAGAGGCCAGGGTGACTGTGTTCTGTGTGAAACATGGTACTTGGTGAAGCCCCATTGGAATAAGGACCTAGTTCTGAGAATGTCTGTGTTACTGTCTAAGTGACCCTCAGAGGTGATGAATTCCGATTATTTTAAATGTGCTAGCCAGGTATGCCCTGGGTTACTCTGTGTGAGTATTTTGTTAAAGTTACCACTAGGTAATCTTTGTAGGAGCGTTCTGTGTGAGCGGGTATGGTTGACTGTGTGGGTAACCTTTCAATTATGTTCTGATGTTCTGTGTGAGTATCTGGCCAATCCTGTGTGGGTTATCTTTAAAGTTCTGTGTGAGTACCTAAGAATTTCTAACGTTTTATATGGATTCTGTGAATATATGACAATATGTGTGTATAATCGATTATTAGAGATTTGATAAAGTAATGCTGAGAATATAATTACCGTAAATTCCGGACTATAAGCCGCAACTTTTTTCCCAGGCTTTGAACCTCACGGCTTAAACAATGACGCCGCTAATATATGGATTTTCTCCTAAAAAACACATTCTGTAACGTGCTCAGTTTTTTGGCGGCATGAAGCTTTCATTACACCAATGAAATTGCCGAACGGGTTACGGTCAAACAACTTTTTGGTTTACTGTTTAGATTAAATCGAGCGCTCTCAAACTTCCCATCATTCTGATTACAGTTGTCATTTTGTCACCCTCATGGCAAAGACATGAAGAAATGCATATGATGCAGCTTTCAAGTTGAAGGTGATTGATCTGGCTGTTGGAAAAGGGAATAGAGCTGCTGCACGGGAGCTTGGTCTTAATGAGTCGATGATAAGACGTTGGAAACAGCAGCGTGAGGAATTACTGCTAATTTTCGTTAAAGCCTATTTATTTTTGTTACAAGCCGTGTTTCGTTAAAGCCTGTGTAAAGTTCATTTGTTTCAATGCACCGGTAGGCACCTGCGGCTTATAGACATGTGAGGCTTATTTATGTTCAAAATAATATATTTTTTAAATTCAGTTGCGCTTAATAGTCCGGAAATTACTGTAGATACAATTTAAACCACCCATTCGTAGACGTACGTAGGTTTTGAGTTGGTATCTTTAATGGAGAATTTGATACAGATGAGGTTTTAAGCGTTATTAAACTGTCTACAATGTTTGGGAAATTGTGCTCTAGAAACTGATTGGAGTGTGTCCACTTTTGGTTATCTTACCCTAACGATGTAACTATAAATGCGTATTGGATTATCCCCGTCTGGGTACAACAGTTTAAATAAAAATGCACTTAAGGTCTGATGCTGTTTTATTTTTTTCCTCCCAGTATGAAAGGAGTTGCTGGATATATTGAATAAACCTTTTTACATAAAGTTAAAGCGCATTAAGATGGAATGTCAACGTAATTTAGAAAGTAAAGTAGTTTTGTAGTTTTAAGTATTAACTCTGACTTGTGTGTGAAGTTTAACTCTCCTCATTTGGTAATGCAGAAATTAGCCACCACAGTGCTTAGGGTCGTTGTCCTGTTGGAAGGTGAACCTTCGCCCCAGTCTGAGGTCCTGAGTGCTCTGGAGCAGGTTTTCATCAAGGATCTCTCTGTACTTTGTTCCGTCCATCTTTCACTCGATCCTGACTGGTCTCCCAGACCCTGCCGCTGAAAAACATCCCCACAGCTTGATGCTGCTGCCACCACCATGCTTCACCGAAAGGATGGTGCCAGGTTTCCTACAGACGTGACGCTTGGCATTCAGGCCAAAGAGTTCAATCTTGATTTCATCAGACCAGTGAATCTTGTTTCTCATTGTCTGAGAGTCCTTTAGGTGCCTTTTGGCAAACTCCAAGCAGGCTGTCATGTGCCTTTTGCTGAGGAGTGGCTTCTGTCTGGCCACTCTACCTGATTGGTGGAGGGCTGTAGAGATGGTTGCCCTTCTGGAAGGTTCTCCCATCTCCACAGATGAACTTTGGAGCTCTGTCAGGATGTGACGAAGAACCTGTGACCATCTCCCCTGATTCCTCAGATTGGCCGGGCGGCCAGCTCTAGGGAGAGTCTTGGTGGTTCC
>NC_042974.1:57759384-57919384 GCF_901001165.1 Salmo trutta | reverse complement strand
AGCACCGCCAGCATTCAAAAGTGACCAAAACATCAGCCAGGAAGCATAGGAACTGAGAAGTGGTCTGTGGTCACCACCTGCAGAACCACTCCTTTATAGGGGGTGTCTTGCTAATTGCCTATAATTTCCACCTGTTGTCTATTCCACTTGCACAACAGCATGTGAAATGTATTGTCAATCAGTGTTGCTTCCTAAGTGGACAGTTTGATTTCACAGAAGTGTGATTGACTTGGAGTTACATTATGTTGTTTAAGTGTTCCCTTTATTTTTTTGAGCAGTGTATATATATATATATATGTATATGTGTGTGTGTATATATATATATGTGTATGTATGTATATGTGTTATTAGTTTTCACACAGATTTACATACGTATGTAGATAGATTGTGTGAAAACTAAGGTCACTTACATTGGAATAATAACCATATTTCTCCTGATTAAAATATCTACAAGAAAGTAGTGAAGTTGTCGACGGTAGCCAGATGGAGGTACGCCGGCTGGTCATCGTCATCCTCCTCCTCCTCCTCCTCCTCTCCTGTCTGCTCCCCTCCATCCCTCCTCTGCCTCATGGACAAGGTATTCCTCTTCTCCATGACCTCTGACCCCAGCGAACGGTTGTCCAGACATTCCTGGATCATCTTGGCCAGATCCTGCTGCAGACGCTGGCAGTTCTCCCTGCAGGGAGGGACAAGGACATAGGAGTTAATTACAGTATATAGATCTACATAGATATCTAGCTCTAATGAACTCTGTTTACCCTACAAATGGAAGAAGGACATAGAATGTAGAAGTTGATCATATAGATTTAAATATGACGTGTAGATCTAGTGATGTACAGTTACAGGTAAGCATTTACGCGGATTCTCAGGGCTGGATGGAGAGACAGAGTTGTATTTTACTCACCTGCCATGACAGCTGATATGAACTGTTTGTATATTGCATTTATTTTATTGCATTTATTGTAGCTGGGGATTTTAACAAAGCTAATCTGAAAACAAGGCTCCCTAAATTTTATCAGCATATCGAATGCGCGACTCGAGCTGGCAGCATTCTGGATCATTGCTACTCTAACTTCCGTGATGAATACAAAGCCCTCCCCCGCCCTCCTTTCGGAAAATCTGACCACGACTCCATTTTGTTTCTCCTGGCCTATAGACAGAAACTAAAACAGGAACCGCCTGTGCTCAGGTCTGTTCAACGCTGGTCCGACCAATCTGATTCAACGCTTCAAGATTGCTTCGATCACGTGGACTGGGATATGTTCCGGATAGCCTCAGACAACATTGATGTATATGCTGACTCGGTGAGCGAGTTTATTATCAAGTGCATCGGTGATGTTGTACCCACGGTGACTATTAAAACCTTCCCTAACCAGAAACCGTGGATTGATGGCAGCATTCGCGCAAAACTGAAAGCGCGAACCACTGCTTGTAATCATGTCAAGGCGACCAGAAACATGACTGAATACAAACAGTGCAGCTATTCTCTCTGCAAGGCAATCAAACAATCCGTGTCAGTATAGAGAATGTAGAAGTTGATCATATAGATGTAAATATGACGTGTAGCTCTAGTGATGTACAGTTATAGGTGAGCATTTACAGTAGCAGGAGGTTAACTCACGCTGTCGGTGGCGTTGGCAGGTTGTAGTCCTCTCCTGTTTCACCTGTCAACCAGTAGGTCAACTCTGTGCCTTTACCCTGGGATACACACACATGCACAATCTTCTATAATATTCAACACAGTAGACAAGAGTACTATACAGTACAAATGAATCTGTATGATTCTATCATGAGAAATGGCAAAGTGGCATGTGCCATGTCCATACCTTGAGGAAAGTCTCCCCTCTCTTCTCGTACTCAAACTTGCATTCTGTCCTCTGTAGGATGCTGATGGTGGGCTGACTGACGTGGATTCTCAGGGCTGGATGGAGAGAGACAGAGTTGTATTTTACTCACCTGCTATGACAGCTGAAAGAACTGTTGATATAGAGTTGGTATGGATATCTCTAGTGTTCCTGTAGCCTGCTTACGATGTCCCGTTGACTCCATGCTAGAGGCAGTGTTGACTGTGTCTCCAAACAGGCAGTATCTGGGCATCTTTATCCCCACCACTCCTGCTGCACAGGGGCCTAGGGAACAAGTAGCAAGCATAAAGGGGGTATTGATAACAGACAGAGGGAAAGAGTGAGGGAAGTTAAGAGCAGAGACCAAGGAGGCTTGATAATATAGAGAGGAGAGAGAGGGAGGTGTCATGAATTCAGGATTGGGACTTGGGGAGCTAGGGGTACCTGAGTGCATCCCAATGCGGATCCACACAGGTAGCCCTGGCAGGTGTCTGAGCTGGAAGGTCCCCATAAATGCCAGAATGTCCAGGGCCATGCGTGAGATGTCCACCGCGTGCCTGTTACCGTTCCGCCGCGGCAACCCCGACGCCACCATGTACGCATCACCTATGGTCTCCACCTGACAGGACAAAAAAGAAGATTGAACTAGGTTGGACCACAACCCTAACCCTAGCCTCAACCACAACCCTAATTCTAGCCTCAACCCTAACCCTAGCTTCATGTCCACATCCCAGTTCAACTCTAACACTAGCCTCAACCACAACTCGAAACCACAACAACAACCCTAACCTAAACCACAACCCTAACCCTCAACCCTAGCTTCAACCACAACCTTCAACTCTAACCTAAACCACAACCCTAACCCTCAACCCTAGCTTCAACCACAACCCTAACCCTCAACCCTAGCTTCAACCACAACCCTAACCCTCAACCCTAACCTAAACCTAAACCACAACCCAAACCCTCAACCCTAGCTTCAAACACAACCCTAACCCTAACCCACAACACCCTAACCCTAACCCACAACACTAACCCTATCCCTAACCTAACCTTGTATACGTCGTGGTGGTCGAGGATGCTGTCGAATCCCTTGTAGATGTCGTTGAGCATGTCCACCACTTCCATGGGGGTGCTGTACTGGCACAGGGTGGTGAAGCCCACGATGTCGCTGAAGTACACCGTCACCTCCTCAAACAGCTCCGGCTCCACTATGCCCGTCTCCTTCAGAGAACGCACCGCAGGACTGGAGCGAGAGGAAGAGAGAGATAGAAGTCATTTGCTGGTCTTAAAGTGGTTTTCTGGTTGTGCAGTCTGGCAACGACCTTCTGGTCAAAACATTGCACTTAATACAAAACAACAGGAGCATTGAATTGTGTTTGGATATGTTTATTTTTGTTGTTGTTGTTGACTGACCCAGGCAGCAGCATAAAGTTGAGGCAGTCGGCCCTGTCTCTCTCAGCCTTGTACAGCGCTGTCCTCTCCTCCACCAGGTGCTCCAGGTTCCTGGAGTACATCTGTAGACGACGGATCAGGTTGTCCATGTAGCTCTCATTAGCTTGGTTGTGCAGGTTACTGTGGAGAACAGAAGAAAGGATCAGTCACACACACATACACACACACACCACTTTTCAATGTAGGTGTTGCCCTTGTGAGATGTTTCTCAAATGTCTCTTAAATGAAGGGAAGGGTGCAGCTCTACAGTAATTAAATATTAATGTTATTTTGAAGCACTGCAAACCATAACCATGCTCCCTCTCACTCATATCTCTACAACTCCATTTTGACCATTTATCATGTTACAGAGATATTTTACCATCTTTGTACAATGTCCAGTCTCTTGACAACAAGATAAACGAAATTTGAGCAAGGGTTGCCTTCCAGAGAGACATCAGAGATTGTAACATTCTGTTTCACGGAAACATGGCTCACTCAGGATATGTTATCAGAGTCAGTACAGCCACCCGGTTTCTTCACGTATCACGCCGACAGAAACTAACATCTCTCTGGTAAGAAGGTCGGGGATATATGCCTCATGATTAACGATTTGTGGTGTAATCATAACAACATACAGGAACTCAAGTCCTTTTGTTCACCTGACCTAGAATTCCTTACAATCAAATGCCGACCGCATTATCTTCCAATATAATTCTCTTCAATTATAGTCACAACCGTGTATTATAGTCACAGCCCCCCCAAGCAGATACCTCGACGGCCCTGAAAGAACTTCACTGAACTCTATGTAAACTGGAAACCATATACCCTGAGGCTGCATTTATTGTAGCTGGGGATTTTAACAAATCTAATCTGAAAACAAGGCTCCCTAAATTTTATCAGCATATCGAATGCGCGACTCGAGCTGGCAGCATTCTGGATCATTGCTACTCTAACTTCCGCGACACATACAAAGCCCTCCCTCCTTTCGGAAAATCTGACCACGACTCCATTTTGTTGCTCCCTGCCTATAGACAGAAACTAAAACAGGAAATGCCCATGCTCAGGTCTGTTCAACGTTGGTCCGACCAATCTGATTCAAAGCTTCAAGAATGCTTTGATTACGTGGACTGGGATATGTTCCGGATAGCCTCAGACAACATTGATGTATACACTGACTCGGTGAGCGAGTTTATTATTTTATTTTTATTTTATTTCACATTTATTTAACCAGGTAGGCTAGTTGAGAACAAGCTCTCATTTGCAACTGCGACCTGGCCAAGATAAAGCATAGCAGCTAGACACATACAACACAGAGTTACACATGGAATGAACAAAACATACAGTCAATAATATAGTAGAAAAAATAAAATAAAAAGTCTATATACAGTGAGTGCAAATTAGGTAAAATACGGGAATTACGGCAATAAATAGGCCATGGTGGTGAAGTAATTACAATATGGCAATTAAACACTGGAATGGTAGATGTGCAAAAGATTGGGCAAAAGATTATCAAGTGCATCGGTGATGTTGTACCCACAGTGACTATTAAAACCTTCCCTAACCAGAAACCGTGGATTGATGGCAGCATTCGCGCAAAACTGAAAGCGCGAACCACTGCTTTTAATCATGGCGAGGCGACCAGAAACATGACTGAATTCAAACAGTGTAGCTATTCCATCCGCAAGGCAATCAAACAAGCTAAGCGTCAGTATAGAGACAAAGTACAGTCGCAATTCAGCGGCTCAAACACGAGACGTATGTGGCAGGGTCTACAGTCAATCACGGATTACAAAAAGAAAACCAGCCCCGTCGCGGACACCAACGCCTCGCTCCCAAACAAATTAAACAACTTCTTTGCTCGCTTTGAGGACAATACAGTGCCACTGACACGGCCTGCTACCAAAACCTGTGGGCTCTCCTTCACCATGGCCAACGCGAGTAAAACATTTAAACGCGTTAACCCTCGCAAGGCTGCCAGCCCAGACGGCATCCCTAGCCGCGTTCTGGTGTGGCTGGTGCGTTCACGGACATATTCAATCAATCCCTATCCCAGTGTGCTGTGCCCACATGCTTCAAGAGGGCCACCATTGTTCCTGTTCCCAAGAAAGCTAAGGTAACTGAGCTAAATGACTATAGCCCCGTAGCACTCACTTCTGTCATCATGAAGTGCTTTGAGGGACTAGTCAAGGATCATATCACCTCCACTCTACCTGATACCCTAGACACACTCCAATTTGCTTACCGCCCCAATAGGTCCACAGACGACGCAATCGCAATCACACTGCCCTAACCCATCTGGACAAGAGGAATACCTATGTAAGAATGCTGTTCATCTACAGCTTAGCATTCAACACCATAGTACCCTCCAAACTCGTCATTAAGTTCGAGACCCTGGATCTCGACCCCGTGTAACTGGGTCCTGGACTTTCTGACGGGCCGCCCCCAGGTGGTGAGGGTAGGAAACAACATCTCCACCCCGCTGATCCTCAACACTAGGGCCCCACAAGGGTGCATTCTCAGTCCTCTCCTGTACTGCGTGGCCATGCATGCATCCAACTCAATCATCAAGTTTGCAGACGACACTACAGTGGTAGGCTTGATTACCAACAGCGACGAGACAGCCTACAGGGTGGAGGTGAGGGCCCTCGGAGTGTGATGTGAAGGAAATAACCTCACACTCAACGTCAACAAAACAAAGGAGATGATCGTGGACCTCAGGAAACAGCAGAGGGAGCACCCCCCTATCCACATCGACGGGACAGTATTGGAGAAGGTGGAAAGTTTTAAGTTCCTCGGCGTACACATCATGGACAAACTGAAATGGTCCACCCACACAGACGGCGTGGTGAAGAAGGCGCAACAGTGCCTCTTCAACCTCAGGAGGCTGAAGAAATTTGTCTTGTCACCGAAAACACTGACAAACTTTTACAGATGCACAATCGAGAGCATCCTGTCGGGCTGTATCACAGCCTGGTACGGCAACTGCTCCGCCCACAACCGTAAAGCTTTCCAGAGGGTAGTGCGGTCTGCACAACGCATCACCGGCGGCAAACTATCTACCCTTCATGACACCTACATCACCCAATGTCACAGGAAGGCCAAAAAGATAATCAAGGACAACAACCACCCGAGCAACTGCCTGTTCACCCCGCTAACATCCAGAAGGCGAGGTCAGTACAGGTGCATCAAAGCTGGAACCGAGAGACTGAAAAACAGCTTCTATCGCAAGGCCATCAGGCTGTTAAACAGCCATAACTAACATTGATTGGCTGCTGCCAACATACAGACACAAATCTCTAGCCACTTTAATAATTAATAATTGGATGTAATAAATGTATCACTACTCACTTTAAACAATGCCACTTTATATAATGTTTACATACCCTACATTACTCATCTCATATGTATATACTGTACTCTATACCATCTACTGCATCTTGCCTATGCCGCACTGACATCGCTCATCCATATATTTATATGTACATATTCTTATTCATGCCTTTACACTTGTGTGTATAAGGTAGTTGTTGTGAAATTGTTAGATTACTTGTTAGATATTACTGCACTGTCGGAACAAGAAGCACAAGCATTTCGCTACACTCGCATTAACATCTGCTAACCATGTGTATGTGACCAATAAAATTTCATTTGATTAGATTTTTCACCTTTCTGATAAAATGGCCTGGCAAGTGTTTAGCTCGATCCAATAAAATAGAGATAAAAGTAGGTAGCTGGTACCTGAAGATCTTCCCCAGTGAGCTCTCTATCTTCTTAAAGTCAGGCCTTCGCTCTGGGTCCTCATCCCAGCACATCTTCATCAGCATGTACACCTGGGGGCATGAAAGAAAAAACACAAGTGGATTTTAGATTCTCTTTACATATCTTTCTCTATACTGTAAGTCTGTTCCTCCCTCCTTCCTCTCTCCCTCTCTCTCTCTCTCTGATAAACACACAAACAAAGAAATGGCAATCTTACCTCCAAATCTTTTTCTCCTGCAGTCTCAACATTCAGATCAGGTCTGCAATAGGTTTCGCTGGGGTATTGCACTCTGGCCATTTTTTCTGATGAAGACAGAACAGCATGTGAGCGTCTTGTTTTTCTGCTACTCTATGTGGCACTCAACTGAACAATGCTACATTTGGCCAGGAGGGGTTGATAATTCCCCAGAATGAACTGCAGCACCACATCAAAGTGCCAAATTCTAAACAAGGGTGACTACAGTATAGTGAAACTGATGCAAGTTTCTATATAAAGTGTTATATATGAATGTGTCTTACCTGCGCGGTCGGAGCAGGCCTGGGTGTAAAAGGTGCTCCTCCTGAGAACTATCTCCTGGGCGATGATGGCAAAGCTGTAGACATCCCCCTTCTGGGAGATCCCCTGTCTACGCAGGTGCTCTGGAGCTGTCCACAGGTCTGATGGAGAGAGAGGGACAGATAAAATGAGAGGGGGGGAGGAGAGAAGGGAGTGGAAGGATGGAGAATAGAGTGATGGAGTGAGGGGATACGGGATAGGGGAGGATAGGTAAACGAAAATAGCTAAAAAAAATAAGGGGACATATCCTAGTACAGACAGACATCAGGGGATGTGTATGGCATGACTGCTAACTATGCTAGCAAGCTAGACCTACAGAATAAATAGTTCCTACCTCTGCCTGGGTCTAGAATGGTGTTGCAGCCAAAGTCAGTTATCTTGACCACCATGCGGTTGTCCACCACACAGTTAGTGGACTTGAGACGGCCGTGGACCTGGATGTCACTGGAGTGGAGGTAGGACATACCCTGTGGAGGTGAAGGAGGTTTTGTCTTTCAACTTACTGTATTTCAATGACTCAATGTTGCCAAACGGATCGAAGCACTTTCAGAAATGTATATCAATATTGACTAGATCAAAATTCTTGTCTATGGTTCCAGCTTGGGGTCAGGTCATCTCACAGGTCATCTTGAGTTGACATCTTCTAAGCTCATACAAACCAACAGCAGACTAGAGTTGTTGCCTGCTCACCTTAGCGATGTCGTACATGACAGAGATCTTAAACTCCCAGTCCATGAAGGTTTCCTCCGGGTACGAGATCTTGTCATTCAGCACATACTGAAGAAGAGGGTGAAAAGTCAAAGTGTGTGTGTGCATGCGTGTGTGCAAGCATGTGGCCGTTTGCGTGTGTGTTTCTCACCCTTAGGGATCCCCTCTCACAGTACTCGAACACCCCAAACACACCGTGATCATACTTGACTGTGCCGTAGAACTTAGTCAGGTTGTAGTAGTCAATATGCAGAAGCTGTAAATCAGGAAGGATAGGTATGATAAGCAATAGGAGTAATAATCAAATCAAATATAAAAACTAAAATAAAAAGATACCACATGAACACACATAAAAATGCATACTTGATACCCTTGAGTAGCCTACTCTACGTTGACAAACTTGCTGTGTAATCGGTGACTCACCGAGTTGAGTTCTATCCTCTGACTCTCGTTAAAGTTCCAGTCTGAATGCTTCAGCTCCTTCAGGATGACAATCTGAAACCATGACAACAACAGTAGCCTTAGTACACCTGACCTCCATCACCATGACAACAGGAGAATTAGTACTCCTGACCTCCATCACCATGACAACAGCAGTAGACTCAGTACACCTGACCTTCATCACCATGACAACAGCAGTAGACTCAGTACACCTGACCTTCATCACCATGACAACAACAGTAGGTTCAATGCATCTGACTTCCATATCCAGCTCCCTCAAGATCCTGCTTCAAGTGTCAAAGTGAAGGACTTGACGAGTCTACGGAGTCTGGCAACATGAAACTACAATACACCTGACAAGACCACTGTATCAGTTCCGGAGCCGTGGATGTTGCTTTAACCTACATATATACACAATCAGTCAAAGGTTTAATAACACCTACTCATTCAAGGGTTTTTCTTTATTTTTACTATTTTCTAAATTGTAGAATACTAGTGAAGACATCAAAACAATGAAACAGCATATGGAATCATGTAGTAACCAAATAAGTGCAAAACAAATCAAAATATATTTTATATTTGAGATTCTTCAAAGTAGTCATCCTTTGCCTTGATGACAGCTTTGTACACTCAACCAGCTTCACCTGGAATGCTTTTCCAACAGTCCACCCACACAGACAGTGCGGTGAAGAAGGCGCAGCAGCGCCTCTTCATCCTCAGGAGGCTGAAGAAATTTGGCTTGTCACCCAAACCCTCACAAACTTTTACAGATGCACCAAGGCCAAAAAGATCATCAAGGACAATAACCAACCGAGCCACTGCCTGTTCACACCGCTATCATCCAGAAGTCGAGGTCAGTACAGGTGCATCAAAGCTGGGACCGAGAGATTGAAAAACAGCTTCTATCTCAAGGCCATCAGACTGCTAAACAGCAATCACTAACTCAGAGAGGCTGCTACCTACATTGAGACCCAATCACTGGACACTTTAATACATTGATCACTAGTCACTTTAAACAATGGCACTTTAAATAATGCACTTTAATATTGTTTACATATCTTACATTACTCATATCACATGTACGTCCCTTTTTCAGGACCCTGTCTTTCAAAGATAATTTATAAAAATCCAAATAACAGATCTTCATTGTAAAGGGTTTAAACACTGTTTTCAATGTGTCACGACATCAACGGAAGGTGGCGTCCCTCCTCGCCCCCTCCTCGAAGGTCGTCGTCGCCGGCCTACTAGCTGCCACCGATCCTCTGTTTCACTTTCTGTTAGGTCTAGGTTGGCACGCACCTGTTTTGTATTAGATGTTAGTGGGGGGGGGGGGGGGGGGGGGTATTTAGTCTAGCTAGGTAGGTTTGTGTTTTGTGATTGATTGTTCTGTGTCAGGGCGTATATCGTTTGAGGAACGAGTGTTTCCCTCTGCCTGTGTTTTTTCCCCAGAGGTTATTGTGGGCTGCGTCCCTGCTTTGTGTTGAGCTGGGTTTTTGGAGCATTTGTTTTATGCCCCCTGCCCTACCTTATTTCGTATTGAGTGGATGCCCATTAAAAGTGTGTTCACGGACTTTTCTGTCTCCTGCGCTTGACTCTACCTCTCCTGCTTCCTTGAGCCAACCTTGACACCATGCTTGTTCCATGAACCATAAACAATTCATGAACATACACCTCTGGAACGGTCGTTAAGACACGAACAGCTTACAGACGGTAGGCAATTAAGGTCACAGTTATGAAACCTTAGGACACTAAAGAGGCCTTTCTACTGACTCTGAAAACACCAAAAAAAGATGTCCAGGGACCCTGCTTATCTGTGTGAATGTGCCTTAGGCATGCTGCAAGTAGGCATGAGGACTGCAGATGTGGCCAGGGCAATAAATTGCAATGTCCGTACTGTGAGATGCCTAAGACGGCGCTACAGGGACACAGGACGGACAGCTGATCATCCTCGCAGTGGCAGACCACGTGTAACAACACCTGCACAGGATTGGTCCATCCGAACATCACACTTGCGGGACAGGAACAGGATGGCAACAGCAACTGCCCGGGTTACACCAGGAACATACAATCCCTCCATCAGTGCTCAGACTGTCCGCAATAGGCTGAGAGAGGCTGGACTGAGGGCTTGTAGGCCTGTTGTAAGGCAGGTCCTCACCAGACAATACCGGCAACAACGTCGCCTATGGGCACAAACCCACCGTTGCTGGACCAGACAGGCCTGGCAAAAAAGTGCTCTTCACTGACGAGTCGCGTTTTTGTCTCACCAGGGGTGATAGTCGGATTCGCGTTTATCATCGAAGGAATGAGCGTTACACCGAGGCCTGTACTCTGGAGCGGAATGGATTTGGAGGTGGAGGGTACGTCATGGTCTGGGGCGGTGTGTCACAGCATCATTGGACTGAGTTTGTTGTCATCTCAACACTGTGCGTTACAGGGAAGACATCCTCCTCCCTCATGTGATACCCTTCCTGCAGGTTCATCCTGACATGACCCTCCAGCATGACAATGCCACCAGCCATACTGCTCGTTCTGTGTGTGATTTCCTGGAAGACAGGAATGTCAGTGTTCTGCCATGGCCAGCGAAGAGCCCGGATCTCAATCCCATTGAGCACGTCTGGGACCTGTTGGATCTGAGGGTGAGGGCTAGGGCCATTTCCCCCAGAAATGTCCAGGAACTTGCAGGTGCCTTGGTGGAAGAGTGGGGTAACATCTCACAGCAAGAACTGGCAAATCTGGTGCAGTCCATGAGGAGGAGATGCACTGCAGTACTTAATGCAGCTGGTGGCCACACCAGATACTGACTGTTACTTTTGATTTTGACCCCTCCTTTGTTCAGGGACACGTTATTCCATTTCTGTTAGTCACATGGCTGTGGAACTTGTTCGGTTTATGTCTCAGTTGTTGAATCTTGTTATGTTCATACAAATATTTACACATGTTAAGTTTGCTGAAAATAAACGCAGTTGACAGTGAGAGGACGTTTATTTTTTTGCTGAGTTTATATACTGTATTTTCTAACATCTACTGCACCTTGCCTATGCCCCTTGGCCATCGCTCATCCATATACTTATGTACATATTGTCATTCACCCCTTTAGATTTGTGTGTATTAGGTACTTGTTGGGGAATTGTTAGATTAATTGTTAGATATTACTGCACTGTCGGAACTAGAAGCACAAGCATTTCGCTACACTCGCATTAACATCTGCTAACCATGTGACCAATCAAATTGGATTTGATTTGATTTTGATTTGATGTGAAAATCAAATGATAGTTCCACAAAGCCCAAACCAGATGGGATGGTGTATCGCTGCCGAATGCTATGGTAGCCATGCTGGTTAAGTGTGCCTTCAATTCTAAATAAATTACAGACAGTGTCAACAGCAAAGCACCCCACACCATAACACCTCCTCCTCCATGCTTTACGGTGGGAAATACACATGTGAAGATCATCCGTTCACCCACACCGCGTCTCACAAAGACACGGCAGTTGGAACCAACAATCTCCAATTGGACCCTAGACCAAAGGACACATTTCCACTGGTCTAATGTCCATTGCTCATGTTTCTTGGCCCAAGCAAGTCTCTTCTTCTTATTGGTGTCCTTTAATAGTGGTTTCTTTGCAGCAATTCAACCATAAAGGCCTGATTGACGTAGTCTCCTCTGAACAGTTGATGTTGAGATGTGTCTGTTTCTTGAACTCCGTGAAGCATTTATTTAGGCTGCAATTTCTGAGGCTGGTAACTCTAATGAACATATCCTCTGCAGCAGCGGGTAACTCTGGGTCTTCCTTTCCTGTGGTGGTCCTCATGAGATCCAGTTTCATCATAGCGCTTGATGGTTTTTGCGACTGCACTTGAAGAAACTTTCAAAGTTTTTGAAATGTTCCATATTGACTGACCTTCATGTCTTAAAGTAATGATGGACTGTCGTTTCTCTTTGCTTATTTGAGCTGTTCTTGCCATAATATGGACTTGGTCTTTTACCAAATAGGGCTATCTTCTGTATACCACCCTTTACCTTGTCACAACACAGCTGATTGGCTCAAACGCATTAAATAGGAATGAAATTCCACAAATTAACTTTTAAGAAGGCACACCTGTTAATTGAAATGCATTCCAGGTGACTACCTCATGAAGCTGATTGAGAGAATGCCAAACGTGTGCAAATCTGTCATCAAGGCAAAGGGTGGCTACTTTGAAGAATCTCAAATATTATGATTTGTTTAACACTTTTTTGGTTACTACATGATTCCATATGTGTTATTTCATAGTTTTGATGTCTTCACTATTATTCTACAATGTAGAAAATAGTAAAAATAAAGAAAAACCCTTGAATGAGTGGGTGTGTCCAAACTTCTGACCGGTAGTGTATATGGTTCTGTAGCTGTCTCAGAGCCATGGTTGTTGCTTGAACCTACATATACAGTGCATTCTGAAAGTTGTCAGACCCCTTTACTTTTCCCACATTTTGTTACGTTACAGCCTTAATTTAAAATGGATTAAATAAATATTTTTCCTCATCAATCTACACTCAATACCCCATAATAACAAAGCAAAAACAGGTTTTTAGATATGTTTTTAGATATGTTATGATATGCAAATGTATTACACATAAAAGACTGTGGGCCTCCCGAGTGGCGCAGCGATCTAAGGCACTGCATCAAAGTGCTTCTGGCGTCACTACAGACCTGGGTTTGATCCCAGTCTGTGTCACAACCGGCCATGATCAGGAGTCCCTTAGGGCGGCGCAAAATTGGCCCAGCGTCGTCCAGGTTAGGGAAGTGTTTGGCCTGGGGGGCTTTACATGGCTCATCGTGCTCTACCAACTCCTTGTCGTCAGTTGAACAATGTTTCCTCTGACACATTGGGAAAGGGGATACCTAGTCAGTTGTACAACTGAATGCATTCAACTGAAATGTGTCTTCCACATTTAACCCAACCCTTCTGAATCAGTGTGGCTGGTTAAGCGTGGTTTGGCGGGTCATGTTTTGGAAGACCTATGACTCAACCTTCGCCTCCCAAGCCCGTTGGGGAGTTGCAATGATGAGACAAGATCGAAATTCGGAGGAAAGGGGTTAAAATACCCAAAATACATAATAAAAAAAAGCAATAGGGGAAGGGTAGCAAATCATTTCTGCAGCATTGAAGGTCCCCAAGAACACAGTGGCCTCCATCATTCTTAAATGGAAGAAATTTGGAACCACCAAGGTTCTTCCTAGAGCTGGCTACAGCGTCAAACTGAGCAATCGCGGAAGAAAAGCCTTGGTCGGGGAGGTGACCAAGAACCTGCTGGTCACTCTGACAGAGCTCCACAGTTCCTCTGTGGAGATGGGATAACCTTCCAGAAGGACAACCATATCTGCAGCACTCCACCAATCAGGCCTTTATGGTAAAGTGGCCAGACGGAAGCCACTCCCCAGTAAAAGGCACATAACAGCCCGCTTGAAGTTTGCCAAAAGGCACCTAAAGACTCTCAGACCATGAGAAACCTAGATTCACTGGTCTGATGAAACCAAGATTGAACTCTTTGGCCTGAATGCAAAGCAACATGTCTGGAAGAAACCTGTCACCATTCTTACGGTTAAGCATGGTGGTGGCAGCAGCATCATGCTGTGGGGATGTTTTTCAGTGGCAGGGACTGGGAGACTAGTCAGGATCAAAGGAAAGATGATCGAAGCAAAGTACAGAGAGATCCTTGATGAAAACCTGCTCCAGAGCACTCAGGACTCAGACTGGGGCGAAGGTTCACCTTCCAACAGGACAACGACCCTAAGCACACAGCCAAGACAACGCAGGAAATGCTTCGGGACAAGTCTCTCAATGTCCTTGAGTGGCCCAGCCAGAGCCCGGACTTGAAACCGATCGAACATCTCTGGAGAGACCTGAAAATAGCTGTGCAGCGACGCTCCCCATCCAACCTGACAGAGCTTGAGAGGATCTGCAGAGGAGAATAGGAGAAACTCCCCAAATACAGGTGTGCCAAGCTTGTAGCGTCATACCCAAGAAGACTCGAGGCCGTAATCGCTGCCAAAGGTGCTTCAACAAAGTACTGAGTAAAGGGTCTCAATACTTATGTAAATGTGATATTTCTGTTTTATTTTTAATACATTTGCAAAAGAAAATCTGAAAACTTGTTTTTGCTTTGTCATTATGGGGTATTGTGCGTAGATTGATGAGGGAAAAAATTATTTAACCAATTTTAGAATAAGGCTGTAACGTAACAAAATGTGGGAAAAGTCAAAAGGTCTGACCACTTTCCGAATGCACTGTGTATGACTCTGTATTAGTCCCTGAGCTGTGGTTGTTGCTTTAACAAACATATATAGAAGGAGAGTGATGGAGTGCTGCATCAGATGACCTGGCCTCCACAATCACCCGACCTCAACCCAACTGAGATGGTTTGGGATGAGTTGGATCACAGAGTGAAGGAAAAGCAGCCAACAAGTGCTCAGCATATGTGGGAACTCTTTCAAGATTGTTGGAAAAGCATTGCAGGTGAAGCTGGTTGAGTGTGCAAAGCTGTCATCAAGGCCAAGGGTGGCTACTTTGAAGAATCTCAAATATAAAATATATTTTGATTTGTTGAACACTTTTTTGGTTACTACATGATACTACATGATATGTGTTATTTCATAATGCTGATGTCTTCACTACTTTTTATTTTACAATGTAGAAAATAGTAAAAATAAAGAAAGACCCTTGAATGAGTAGGTGTGTCCAAACTTTTGACTGGTACTGTATACTGTATAGTATATTTATGGCTCTGGTGGTTTTATGCAAAAGTTTGAGTTACCTTTTTGTCATAGCGTCCTTGGCGGATGTTATAACTTGTGTTTTTCCTGTGGTCCTCGTCAATCTGACAAACAAACGGACAGAGACAGGTTAGAAGACGTACTGGAGTATGTGACTTAACTTTCAGGGGTCGTCGCACACTGATGACAAGCTGACCTTGAGGGAGACCAAGCTGCGTTCGTTGTACTCCAGCGGGGTGATGAGGTCAGAGTGTATGTGTGACCATCTCTTCCTTAGCCGGCGCTCTCTCTTGTTCCGCCTGGTAACAAATAGCAGCAAAGTATGAGAGGTCTCCCTCATTGAAATATAATTATTAGAATGGAGATCCCCATTCAAGTAAATTATATGTGATGGCTGGAACCCCAGATCCCTGTTCTAGTAATTATATTTCTATGAGCGAGACCTCTCTCACACTGCGCTGCTATCTGTTATCTAACTCTTACCTGTAGAAGATTAAAGCGATGGTAGCCACCCCTACCACAGTGACAGCTAAGACAATGACAATGATATCATGCGCCTTCAGACCTGGGGGGGGGCACACCGCACTAGTTAGACCTAGGCACGCACGCACACACACACACACACTGATTCGCTCAGGCATTACTACGTCCATGATACGATGAGCAGACCAATAAAAAGGACTGCGTCAGAACTGTAAAATGTCTCAATGAGTGTTCAGGCCAGGGGGTAATTGAGTTGGTATTAGTGTACATTGAATCTGGAGTTTGATCCCTCCACACCGGTTCTGTACTGGATTGTCCCATATCTGTCTTATCTATCAGAAATGACAGCTAATGATCAGTTAATGCTGCCAACTAAGCCAGTCACTATGGGTGTGGCTCATGTCTTAGGGAAAAACAAGCCAGACTCAGGTGCACAAGTTGAGTCGTGCGTGTGTGTGTGTGTGTGTGTGTGTGTGTGTGTGTGTGTGTGTGTGTGTGTGTGTGTGTGTGTGTGTGTGTGTGTGTGTGTGTGTGTGTGTTGAGCACATACGCTGGGATGGAGCGTCATCTGGGAGACTTCTGCCCCAGATGAATGATGGGTTATTGTTAACGACCTTGGTGTAGTTGTAGACGGTGTTGAATATAAATAAAGTTTCATACTGCGGAGGAGACAGGAGAGGACTTATGTTAAAACATTAACTTTGACACAATAGAATCATATGATATACATGATAGCTGACCTACCTTGTGGTCAGTGGTGGTGTAAATGACTGAAAAATTCACATCTCTGTCCCCATAGTCATCCAGCTTGTAGTGGCCTGCAATGCCTGCAT
Organism: Salmo trutta; assembly: GCF_901001165.1. Taxonomy (NCBI): domain Eukaryota; kingdom Metazoa; phylum Chordata; class Actinopteri; order Salmoniformes; family Salmonidae; genus Salmo; species Salmo trutta. The sequence goes on along the minus strand of NC_042974.1, from coordinate 57,902,573 downwards.
GGAAACACATACACAATTTACACTACACAGAACTACACACACACACACACACACACACACACACACACACACACACACACACACACACACTCACACTCACACACACACACACACACACACACACACACACACACACACACACACACAGGGGCGTCATGCACCCCAAAAATCTGAGGGGGTACAAAATACGTGAGGATGGCTGAGGGGTGGAGGATTCTGCGTTTTTCAAACACCTGAAACAGCTTTTTCCTGCAATCTACATTGATAAACTGAAATGGGGTCATCATTACTTACTACAACCACAAAGTCCTAAACCCCGCCTATTTCTACAATTTCTGTTCTTAAAATCAGATTTTAAACCGAAACCTAAACTTAACCCTAACCTTAACCACACTGCTAACCTTATACCTAATCTTAAATTAAGACCCCCCCCAAAAAAATAATATGAATTTTTACAATGTGGCTTTGTGGTTGTGGTATCTAATGGAACCCGTGAAATGGCTTCTTGGTAGCTAGTTGGAAGATTGGGAACCTATCTGGGCTAGCTAAAGCCAATTTCATAAAACTGCTAGGTGGCTAGTAGTATTACAGAGAAACAATAACCAAAAATGTTACAATAATAAATGTTAAACAGGAAAATCTGAGGGGGCACGTGCTCCTGTGCAGACATGATTGGGAACACACACTCTATTGATGCGTGGGTTGACTCATTAAATATTGTGTGTATGAAAGGCGGGTGGGTGGCGGGCGGGTTGAACAAAGAGAAAAAAAATGCAATTTATATCTCTATAGACTACATTGAGGTTTTTCTTTCATTATCAGAGTCGCTTAAATTTAACTCCATTTGCCAATTTACTCTTTTCAGTGTTGTTTTTAATCAACTCCCTTGCCATTTTACACATTTTCTGTGTTTTTGAATTAACAGTCAACTACAGAGTATATATTTTTTTAATTTACTTCCTTTGAGTTATAAGAGTCTAAAACCTTATTTGAATATTTCTTAATGTATCACCATATGGTGGTTGGAAATGTGATATCCAACCTACAGTATGTTGGAAGCCAACTTGCAGGAAGACACTCACAACTGTCAGAGTATGACCAAAAGTACACATGATGGAGACCACCTACACCATGTCAACTGGATCCAACCACTTACAGATTTACATTTCTTATCTTTGTGTAGCATAAGATTAAAAGCATCAATGTTCAAAACCACAGATATCGAAACAATTTGTGCAACAGAGCATGCTGGGAAATATGACAATGAGGCCCCTCCCAGATATGTGGATAACTTGATAGTTTTAACTCCCTGTCTCTGGTTACTCTTATGGAGTTAAAAGTACTCCATCCCAATGAACTCCAGTTATCAACACTAACTCCAGGGAACATATCACTCTCTCGAGGGTTAAGATAACTCCCAGTAGAGTCAATTTAACCCCAAAAAATCTGGACACCGTAGGTATATAACCTCTCACATAGTCATAATATTCATTCCTGCAGAATTAAGCATTTCTTGCAGCAAAATTACACACCAAATCTAAATTTTGACTTGGGAACAGGAGTGGAGAAATATGATTTCTTTGTATCAGCATCTTGATAGAATGTGAATGTGCAGTTAGGGACCGTCTGTAGAGGTGCTGTCTTTATCAGCATAATAAAAGCTGATTGTATTTCATACACATAAAATGTGCATCCAAGCCGAACTGAAATCTGATCAGAAACATGTTGGGTCGATTTCACAGCTTTCTATTTTATTACAACCGTTCAAACATTTTGCACAGAAAATCTTTCCCATTTGTTTTTGTTATTGTATTTTCTCCCCGGCCCTGAAGCGTCTTTGCTCTGCCAAAAAAGGAGAGATGACAGAGAAAACGTTACCGATGTCAACTAGATTGAAGCATTCATTCTATCAATTTACAATTATTAAGGGTTTATTTAGTCTTCTAGGGCAACATACAGTATAATGACAGAAGAGAAGCTGCATATATCTAATTATAGCTAAGTTGACTAACAAATAGCCTACCAAAATGCCGGAAATTATAAGCAGAAACATATATAAATTAGACAAAATAAGTCCTGCACCCACTGTCGAAAAATTGTTCCGCCGTGTCTGACTGTGGCCTACAACGCATTTTCTATATTTGCGGGTTAAGGTCGGGTGGGGACCGTCCTTTTTTCACTTTATCAGGCGGTTGTGGCTGGGTTATTACCAATTGTGGGCGCATGTGGGTGAACAAACAGCTGACCAGTGCACCACTAATACACACATATATACACACACACACAAAATACACAGACACACAGGTGGCCACATCTCCAGGCCAGACCACACAGCTTGATGTGTTGCTTCTTGGTCTCTTACCGTCAAAGGAGACGTTTCTGAAGTGGTTGATGTTGACTACTTCCATGGGGTTGAGCTCAGACTCAGGCTTGTTCCAGAGCTTCCTCATCACCTGACCAAACATCAGCACTGCATCATGGTACGCTGCCATGTAGTCATTCATCTGGACAGAAGGCAGATTTATTGGGCCCTGGTCAAAAGTAGTACACAATATCGGGAACAGGATGAATAGGACACCTCAGAGTACATTGATAGACAGGGCCTCAACCCAGCAGGGAGTCTCACCATCACATTGTTGCCCAGGTCTGTGTCCACAGTATAGTTCCTAGTGTTGGGCATGGTGAGAACCAACACGTTCTTCATAGCAGGGATAGAGGACTTATTGGTGTAGTACTTATCACTGTGTGGAGTCATGGGTTCATTGTCAATGACAGTGAAAACACTGGTGCTCTCAAACACTCCCTGAAGCATGGCGATCGCAATATTAAGCCTTTCTGAACTTTTTACAAGGAAAAAATGAAAACACAAAGACAAATAACAGACTGGGGAGAGAGAGAGCATTGCAGTTCACCAGACCCAAATCAAGAGCTGTAATGCTCTCACACACCCCTCCACCCAGCGAACACGTTGTAGGTGGTGAGGACGATGAGGGGGAGAGACACAGACACAGAGAGAGAGAGAGGACTAACTTGTAAAGATTGATCAGGATGAAGACAACACTAGGATCAGCCTCTATAGTTCCATTCTTCAGGTCCACGATATCTTCTGGTGTCCCACACACTATGAACACTGCACAGTGAAGAGGAGAGAGTCAATGAAATAGAAATGGAGACTGTTGGTATCTGTTCACTGCCCTATCTACAGTATGTTAGAAATGGAGACTGTTGGTATCTGTTCACTGCCCTACCTACAGTATGTTAGAAATAGAGACTGTTGGTATCTGTTCACTGCCCTATCTACAGTATGTTAGAAATGGAGACTGTTGGTATCTGTTCACTGCCCTATCTACAGTATGTGTCAATGCTCCCGATTTGTTAGATGTTGTGGGCTTACTTACAATTGCTAGTCCTATTTTTGGAGCTTAATTCCTTTCTAAGGTCCTCTGCTTTGCTTATGACGTTTGTTTTTTTGATGTGTAAGGAAAAGTAGGCTGAAGCTGTACCCAGTGCATTGATATACCTGGAGAGGGATGGGCAGATACCATGACATCAGTATCAACATCACATCTAAGCAAATATAATAAACACAAATAAATCATCTCAAAGTCATCTAAGTGTCCATTAGATTAGCATACAGAATCACATGTCTAATTCATATCCACCGTCACCCTTTTCCATCATAATTACACTTAAAAGAATTCACAAACAAGTCAGGACACCTGTGACTCAAAAGGAACTCACAGGCGACTCACAAGTGACTCACTCACCAGAAGCAGTCCTCAGTGTTCTGCTTCTTATAGAGGGTGGCTGTGGACCACTTGGGTTTGATATCATTGTTGAAGTCCCAAAACTTGGTAAAGAAGGTGGAGATCTTGCGTGCGGGGGGAAGTATGCGAGTCAGGTATTCTTTGTAGTCACAGGACAGAGCAAAGCTGCCTGCTGAGATGATGGGGATTTTGAGCTCCAGACCAACCTCAAGACTGACACATAGATAGAGGGGAGAGGGTGAGGGAGAGAGACAGAGAGAGAGAGACAGAGAGAGAGAGGAGGGAGATAGAGAGAGAGTGAGTGAGAGAGAGAGAGAGAGAGAGAGAGAGGGGGGGAGGAGGGAGATGGATAGAGAGAGAGCGAGAGAGAGGGGCGTGAGAGAGAGAGAAAGCGAGAGAGAGAGAGAGTGAGAGGGAGACAGACAGACAGACAAATACACAGGGAGAGTGGGAGAACTTTTTAAATAATTTCTGTTATTAGAATGTAAGTACAAGAGTAATTGATTTGGAGACAAGTGAGAGAGAGATATATAGAGGTAAGTAAAAGGGATAGAAAGGGATAGGGTGTCACGACAACACAAATCATATCAAATCAACACTTACTCAACCATCTGAAAGGTTGCATAGGTGCAGGTGGGCCCCAGCAGAGCACAGCCCACCTCCCCTGTCCTCTAAAACAGAGAAGCAGCTTAGATATGTGAATATTTGAGCGACACAGTGTGTGTATGTGTGTTTCTGTGTGCGTGTGTGAGTTGGTTAACACTCACAGTTAGGTTCTTCACGGTCTCCACCACCTCACAGGTGCTGCTTCGGCAGCCTTTATTGCTGTACAAACTAGTGTCGAGCCCTCGAAAGTTGGCAGTCAGGTTGCGCTTCACTCCTTGGCAAAGACAATGCCAATACATCATAATGATGAAGCACAGATTGTGGACCCACAGATAGTGATTCAGCCAAAGAACATCAACACTCGATGACAGCTATAACACAGTGTAGGCCTAGAATATCCTTATAAACCAGGGCTCTTCAACTTTTTCTTGCTCAGGGACCCCTGCCCAGGATAACTGGCAAACCAGCAACCCCCATCATATGTTAGCAAAACATGTTTTTTCCCACGTCTTCTCTTATCATCTGGTGAATGATAATGGCAAGGACAAGTAATCAAAAAAAAGTATTAATATATATATAACAGTCCCCACGTTATAATTGGAAGTGTAAACTCTAACATAGAACTAATAGCATTTCGCTGCACCTGCGATAACATTTAAAAATATGTGTATGCGACCAATATCATTTTATTTTTTAACTACAACGGTATCTCCAAACACATGTTCACTAATAGCAGCTGTTTAGCTGGTTAAACAAAGGTTAGCAATGTGTTGGCAAAAATGAATGTCCAAGTCAAGAAAGCTTGCCAGCAGCCAGCGGCACTTGCTGTGACTGGTACTATGTCAGATACCTCAGTGCATAGCTGCAGGAAGTAGTTTGGGGTGGGGGTGCGAGGGGTGGGGGGGATTTTTGCCCGCACTGAAGCCGCTAATACAGGACTAGTAAAGGCACTAATTTTGTGTTTTAAAAAATGTACTAAATGTTTTTGAGTGTTTACGAGCATTTGTAACTTGAGTCTGATAATGATCTGTACAAAACAGTTCATCTGATAATACTTGTGAAAATTCTTTGCAAATGCAATTTATTTATGAAAACTGAAAGGGTCTATTCATTCATCCAGAGCAACATTTTCATACTGGTCCCCTGTGGGAATGGAACCCACAATGCTTACATTGCAAGCACCATGCTCTACCAACTGAGCCACACCCTCACATCACATCATCACAAACCACTTGCTGTCTCAATATACTCAATTACTGTATTGTGCATTGTTTTTCTTCATGGTGATGGAAAGTCTACAGGTACAAACCTAGATAACCAGCCTATGTACAATACAGTAATGTACATTTACATTAAGTGGTTTGTAAGGATGGTAAATTAATACTGCACAAAAAGTGGTTGTTCCCATGTTATTTGATCAAGAGAAATATTTAATTTGATGTGGATGTTTGTGTCTTTGCCCAAAACGTTGCACTTTTTGATGTAAAGGTCCCCTTCACACTACTTTTGTGAAAATGATATTCTTCTTTTTTTTATGATTGTGATTTATCAGGGCTCAGCACCCCTACTTCCAGTGGTTATGCTCCAGTGAGAGTAATTAGCAGACTCCATGCAGTATCCTGGTTGAATACCCCTGCAAACCTATGGTGTTGTTGTTTTATAGCCTGCCCTATAAGTGCTTGCATACTCCCAATTAAGGGGAATCAGCCGCGGTTGGACATGAACCAGCAACCTTGTGTAATCTCACTATTCATTTACAGTTGTACAATTATGATTCCATTTACCATTTGGACAGCAGGTGAGTTCAGCGTCGTGCTGTATCGCACGCTCCACAGCACCACGGACAAACTTCATACTCCAGGGAGAGATGTCGTCATCCAGCAGAACCACGTTCATCATGATCCCTTCCAGACAGGGTGGGTAGGTCGCCTCGCATCGTCCTACGATCAGCACCAGCCAGCAGACCCACAGCGACAAACCTCTATAAGCCATTCTAAGGACTGTTCCAACGTTTCACAAAGTGAGTCCGGATTTTCCAGCCTCGACGACTTGTTCTCTTGTCAATTCTGTTGAGATGTTCAATTACAAGGCATTTGAGCTGTGGGTTGGCAAAATCCAATTGCCAGAAATGTTCTACTAATTCCAAAAAGTAAAAACTTAACAAAAAAGATTGTTACTTGTCACCCCTTTTGATTCTGCATTCCAAATATCTCAATATTCTGACGCTATATTCCTTTCATATGTTCCATTCAGTCCAGACCCTTTTTCCAGTTTGAAAAGAAAACATAAAATATGTGTGCAAAAACCTATGAAGCCTATGAAAATGAATGTCCCAATGTTTTTTTAAATGTAATGACTATGAATTCTCTTGACTGCTTTGTTAAAAAAAAAAAGATATGTGGATTTACACACCTGCTTTGTTCCTCTTAGATTTGGCAACTCACGTGTGCTTTCCTAACTCACCTGTTAATGAACAACTGGAATCAACACACAGCCTGAGGGAGGTGGTCAGCTAATAACAACCTTCTCACCATTGTTCCAAGGTCCATATAAACCAATAATCATACACACTTCACATCATCAGGGATCGTGTCAATTCCTTTTCAATTCCAGTCAATTCAGGAAGTACACTGGAATTGGGTTTGCTTTCTGAATTGCCCTCAACCCTGCACATCACACAACCACTATATACTGTATGACAATGCACACAGGCCAGTACACAGCCATAGGCCTGTAGAGGGCATGTAGGCCTATGGGGCAGTGGGAATTACTGGGGGCCAGGGAGGGCTAAACAATTTCTTTAAAATGCAATTTGTACTGCTACAGTGGTAAATATGAAAATAAAACCGTATTCCAAATTAAACGGAAGCTCTCCACCTCTGTGTCATGATTTAAAAAACAAAAAACAATGTATTCCAGCACGTATTCAAATGTCCCAAATTTTCTTTCTACGAAAAAAGTCCTTTAGTCAGCAAGACGCATTCATTAATTCAGGCTACAAGAGTGTAGACATAATGACATTTGCCGAATGTCATTACACTTTTTGGTGTTTTGTAACAAATGTATCTTTCCCTTCATCTTGGACAAATATGCGCAGTTAGCCTACTTTTTGAAGTGATTTGTTTGACAGTGAGATGAAAACATGACTTTATGTACCATTTTCTTAGCTGTAGAGCAACTACTCCGACTTCCCTTCGAACAATGGTAAGACAGGAAATTGGGGTTTCTAATTGCAAAGCTAATTCTAAATTCTACATTCTGTTTCAAATGGCAGCCGAGATAAGAGCTGATAAGGGAATTTATATGTTTAAAGTAATGACTAAAGAATTCCACCCTGAAACGTAATTAACTATGTGAAATGATTACAATTATTAGACTATAATCCAATAATGTATGTTTGAGACAAGTTAAGGGTGAGAAATGTGTAGTGGAGAAAATAGAGGACAATTGAACTACACATGACCTGGTTGGAACTCTGAAAAGCTTACGACAGGAAAGAGGCCCTGTCAAGGCCCCTCTAATCTAGGGAGGGAAAGGAACGGCAAGGAACTGCCAAGCTGGTAGAATAGTGATAAACGAGGAATGTGAACTGTGGAAAAAGATACAGCCCACCTACTGTTTGTGTGTGTGTGTGTGCGCGTATATGGGGTTAAAAAGACTGTTCACATTTTGGTTGACTTTAGAGCTCTCGTGAATAAATAACTAACCTTTTGCAGAATCTGAGTCTTTGCCTAATTATTATTAAACCCGGGGTCTTACAAACCACAGGGATTGGTCAAAGTTTAAATGATTGTTTAGTTATCATCATTGGGATTGAAAATTCCCGTGACAAGAGCATAACCATGTGAAGGCATCTCTTTCCCTCCCTCTCTCCTTGTGTCTCTCTCTCTCCTTGTCCCTCCCTCCCTCCCAGTATAGTCAGGTTTAGCACACCTAGTCATAATATATGGACACACTCACTTGTTTACTCAGATACAGAACACACCAATGCCTGGCTATTGTCAAAAGGTGATCTCAGCTGAGTTTCACCAAAACAGCTCACCTTGTAGATCATCCTGTCTGTGGACACACCTCTAGACAAACATTATGTCAGGCTATGGCCTTATTTCCCACGCCCCCCTCCCCCGTTACCTGCATGTTACCTGCACATCTCATTCATCAATATGGCAAGTCAAGAGGACAGACCATTAGGTTTACTTAGTTCTGTGTGTATATGTTAGCTTGTGTGTGTGTGTGTGGCGTGCGTGCGTGCATTTGTACGTTCATTCATGCATGTGTCTAGGGGTGTGTGTGTGAGTGTGTCAGTACATGCATTGTTTTCATGGACCTGGGGCAGGAGGTCCTTATCTATTAAGGCAAATGCTTAATAGCAGGTTTAAAGTCTGGTTATTGACCAGCAATCTGGTCACATGTTTCTGATGGGCTCTGTATGTACAGTTGAAGTCGGAAGTTTACATACATCTTAGCCAAATACATTTAAACTCAGTTTTTCACAATTCTTGACATTTAATCCTAGTAAAAATTCCCTGTCTTAGGTCAGTTAGGATCACCACTTTATTTTAAGAATGTGAAATGTCAGAATAATAGTAGTGTTAGAGCCGATTTGGACATATTTGTATAAAAGACAGAACATTCAGAGCTCCATGTATATTTGTGTAAATATGAATGTATATGATGAAATATTAGGTACGTACCTTTATGATTTATATTTACCTGATTGAGATGTATTCATTTGTTGTTAGTGTAACTTAGTTATTGTCCCCCCCTCTTTCCCATTCATTATACTGCGGTAAGTGTGTTAGGATAAAGGCAGGTAGTTGGGCCTTCGGGGGAGGAGTCCTTGCTAGACGCGGGAGCGGTATAGTTTTTTGACCATACAGACATACAGACAGGTCATATTGTGTATTTTCCATATCAAGTAATCTATGTTTTAAGTTGATTGGATATTCATTTTCCTGTTAGATATAAGAAGAATAAACATTTTTGTTGCACCATATCCCTGGATCACATTGAATGTTTGGCTTTTTGGAAACCTTGAGTGTGGACTGTATGCGTCCCAAACAACCCCGCTTCAGGCTTGGGCAGTGGCTATGGTAAAGAGGAAAGGAAGCCACTACAAGTAGAGTAATTTATTTCAGCTTTTATTTCTTTCATTACATTCTCAGTGGGTCAGAAGTGTACATATACTCAATCAATATTTGGTAGCATTGCCTTTAAACTGTTTAACTTGGGTCAAACGTTTCAGGTAGCCTTCCTCAAGCTTCCCACAATTAATTGGGTGAATTTTGGCGCATTCTTCCTGACAGAGCTGGTGTAACTGAGTCAAGTTTGTAGGCCTCCTTGCTCGCACACACTTTTTCAGTTCTGCCCACACATTTTCTATGGGATTGAGGTCAGGGCTGTGTGATGGCCACTCCAATACCTTGACTTTGTTGTCCTTAAGCCATTTTGCCACAACTTTGGAAGTATGCTTGGGGTAATTGTCCATTTGGAAGACCCATTGGCGACCAAGCTTTAACTTCCTGACTGATGTCTTGAGATGTTGCTTCAATATATCCACATAATTTTCCCTCCTCATGATGCCATCTATTTTGTGAACTGCACCAGTCCCTCCTGCAGCAAAGCACCCCCACAACATGATGCTGCCACCCCCGTGCTTCACGGTTGGGATGGTGTTCTTCGGCTTGCAAGCCTCCCCCTTTTTCCTACAAACATAACGATGGTCATTATGGCCCAACAGTTCTATTTTTGTTTCATCAGACCAGAGGACATTTCTCCAAAAAGTACGATCTTTGTCCGCATGTGCAGTTGCAAACCGTAGTCTGGATTTTTTATGGCCGTTTTGGAGCAGTGGCTTCTTCCTTGCTGAGCGGCCTTTCAGGTTATGTCGATATAGGACTCGTTTTACTGTGGATATAGATACTTTTGTACCTGTTTCCTCCAGCATCTTCACAAGGCCCTTTGTTGTTGTTCTGGGATTGATTTGCACTTTTCGCACCAAAGTACGTTCATCTCCAGGAGACAGAAGGTGTCTCCTTCCTGAGCGGTATGATGGCTGCGTGGTCCCATGGTGTTTATACTTGCGTACTATTGTTTGTACAGATGAACGTGGTACCTTCAGGTGTTTGGAAATTGCTCCCAAGGATGAACCAGACTTGTGGAGGTCTACAAATTATTTTCTGAGGTCTTGGCTGATTTCTTTTTATTTTCCCATGATTTCAAGCAAAGAGGCACTGAGTTTGAAGGTAGGCCTTGAAATACATCCACAGGTACACCTCCAATTGATTCAAATTATGTCAATTAGCCTATCAGAAGCTTCTAAAAGCCATGACATCATTTTCTATAATTTTCCAAGCTGTTTAAAGACACAGTCAACTTAGTGTATGCAAACTTCTGACCCACTGGAATTGTGATACATTGAATTATAAGTGAAATAATCTATCTGTAAACAATTGTTGGACAAATTACTTGTGTCATGCACAAAGTAGATGTCCTAACTGACTTGCCAAAACTATAGTTTGTTAACAAGAAGTTTGTGGAGTGGTTGAAAAATAAGTTTTAATGACGCCAACCTAAGTGTATGTAAACTTCTGACTTCAACTGTATGTATTTAATTAATTAAGATATTGTTTTCTTTTTGATGTTGGCTTGGAGGATAGTTGACAGTTTGGAGGATAGATTAGACAGAATCAAAGTTGACATTCTCATAAAAAATGACTGGAAAGATTTTGATCTGTACCGTGTTTTCAACCGAAGCAGTGTCCTCATGGCTTATCCATCTTGGATTTACAGTGCCAAAAAGTGGATCGTCCAAAATACTGTCTGATACATGACATCAGGGGTTAAAACAGGTCAGGTTTAACCATTACTTCACCACCACTTTAGAGGTTGACACACCACACAGAGTTCACCTCTTTTGTGAAGTACTGTGTTGTGTATACCTTTTGAATTTCTCAAAAATTGGTTGAGGATTACTTGTCCTTGTCTGCCCTCTATTGGACTATTGATATTACATACCATTCTAATAAGCAATTTTTTAATTGCTAATAAACTTTTTTTGACCACAAGTTAACTTATTAATGCAAATAATCAACAAATGTTCACACAGGTATGTGAATAATACAGTAGAATGACAAGCCGCCAGTCCCAGTGATTCAACAGAAAAAGTGCTCTTGAACACAGTGAAACTCCAGTTTCCCAACAGAAGAAGAGCGCTATGTAGTACCCTAGCTACTATATATTTTTTGTCACAATCAAACATGTAATTAAGCATGCATAGAACCCTAATTATGTTTACAAAAGGCTAAAACAAGGACACTGCATGACGAAAGTATGAGACTATTGACAACAGTGTATGTCCATTTAAAAAAAAGGGGACGTGTCTGTTAATCTGGATAGCATTGGTTTTAATGATAAAAAAGGGGGTTGGAACCTCATATAGTAATCATCAGTAACTATGTTACAAAAATGAATAAATGGTCATTGGTCAACATTAGACTGAAGGAGTAGGCGTTACCAGGGCAGTATCATCAGAGTGAATTGTGTAATGGGTTAGACCAGGTATATATTGGCACAAAAACACACATTTATAAATTATCTGATCAACAACATCTACCTCACCTGTCATAACAAATGGAAAATAAATAAGTCAATCAGTCAATCAAAAGTATGAATAAAAACAATATAATTTAGGAAGGTTTGATGCTCTGTTTCACGTTTTCCCTACAATAGTGATTTATTAAACTTACGACTCCTGCTATTTTAAATCCTCTTAAATAAACCATCAACCTTTAATCTTAAATCAAAGTTAACATTGATATTTTTTCTTAAAATTAAATAATTTACTTTTCCTCATTCACATTCCAACTGAAACCTACGTAAAGCCATCTTAAGCCTTATACCACATTCCAACCCCTTTACTTATTCACTCCTTCATCTGCTCCCCTTGCCCGTTTACCTCTCTAGGCTCCTTCCTTCCCCACCTTCTCTCCCTACCCTGGACTCCACTTCTCCCTCTTCCCTCCCCTTTACCTATCCAGGCTCCTTCCCACCTTCCCTCCCCAACCCCACCCTCCACTCTTCCCCACACCGCCTCTCTCCAGGTGCAGGTGGAGGTCTAGGAGCTGATGATCTGTCCAGACCAGGTCTCATGCTTGGTTCCTGGGGCCAGGTGGGTGATGACCACCTCCACCGCCTGCATCTTCTGGTTCTTGGGGGGGATGGAAGAGACTTTGTACGTGACCTCGTCGCCTTCCATCGGAACGTATTCTCCATCGATACTAACGAGGGAGATAATTATTATGAGAGACTGCAGACCTCTCTAGGTCTAGGACATTCAAGGTTCAATTATAATCTATAGCAAAACACTTTAGGATTGACAATTATAATCTATAGCAAAACACTTTAGGACTGACAATTACAATCTACACAAACACTTTAGGACTGGCAATTACAATCTACACCAAAACACTTTAGGACTGGCAATTACAATCTACACCAAAACACTTTAGGACTGGCAATTATAATCTACACCAAAACACTTTAGGACTGGCAATTATAATCTACACCAAAACACTTTAGGACTGGCAATTATAATCTACACCAAAACACTTTAGGACTGGCAATTATAATCTACACCAAAACACTTTAGGACTGGCAATTATAATCTACACCAAAACACTTTAGGACTGGCAATTATAATCTACAGCAAAACACTTTAGGACTGGCTATTATAATCTACACCAAAACACTTTAGGACTGGCAATTACAATCTACAGCAAAACACTTTAGGACTGGCAATTATAATCTACAGCAAAACACTTTAGGACTGGCAATTATAATCTACAGCAAAACACTTTAGGACTGGCAATTATAATCTACACCAAAACACTTTAGGACTGGCAATTATAATCTACACCAAAACACTTTAGGACTGGCTATTATAATCTACACCAAAACACTTTAGGACTGGCAATTACAATCTACAGCAAAACACTTTAGGACTGGCAATTATAATCTACAGCAAAACACTTTAGGACTGGCAATTATAATCTACACCAAAACACTTTAGGACTGGCAATTATAATCTACACCAAAACACTTTAGGACTGGCAATTATAATCTACACCAAAACACTTTAGGACTGGCAATTATAATCTACACCAAAACACTTTAGGACTGGCTATTATAATCTACACCAAAACACTTTAGGACTGGCAATTATAATCTACACCAAAACACTTTAGGACTGGCTATTATAATCTACACCAAAACACTTTAGGACTGGCAATTATAATCTACACCAAAACACTTTAGGACATACAAGTGTTATACTGCTATGCGTTGTACATAATATCATATATTATAATCACAATATACCTTATTGCTTTATCATACAATTATAATCTTAATGCTTCAGAACCACTCACTCAGAGATGTGTACAAAGATGTCCTCTCCACCGTTGGAGGGCTTTATAAAGCCATGACCCTGGCACCTGTAGAAGGTCCTGCACACGCCCTTATACACTGGGCCTGATCTGGCCCGCACCGTCCTGAGACACACAGCAGAGAAACAACACACATTAACCCTGCAGACTATTCTCAGACCTCCCTAACATTAACCCCTGCAGACTATTCTCAGACCTCCCTAACATTAACCCCTGCAGACTATTCTCAGACCTCCCTAACATTAACCCCTGCAGACTATTCTCAGGCCTTCCTAACATTAGCCCCTGCAGACTATTCTCAGGCCTCCCTAACATTAGCCGCTGCAGACTATTCTCAGGCCTCCCTAACATTAGCCCCTGCAGACTATTCTCAGTCCTCCCTAACATGAACCCCTGCAGACTATTCTCAGACCTCCCTAACATTAACCCTGCAGACTATTCTCAGGCCTCCCTAACATTAACCCCTGCAGACTATTCTCAGGCCTCCCTAACATTAACCCCTGCAGACTATTCTCAAGGCTTGCATCCAAAAGGGCTCCTTAATCCCTAATAGTGACCAGGTCACCCTCAAGGTCATGCACACACAATCACGCACACTACTACTTATACCACCACAGATTATTCCTACTCACGCTGAGTATGTGCGGGTGCGTTTGGTGGGCAGAGGGCTGGGCAGCTCGCCTGGCATCACGGGGGGTTTCCTCTCCCTTTCCCACACCCGACTTCCCTGCCTGAGGAAGGGGAAGGAAAAGGAGAGGGGGGTGCGGGGGGAGCTCAGAGGCTGTGGGGGATCAGAGGGGGACGAGGGGTCTGAATCAGCCATCTCTGTGCTGGTCCCCCTGGGGGTGTGGAGCTCCGTGGGAGAAGCTGCCTCAGTCTCGGGTGGGACAGCTTGGGAGACAGGCCTAGACTGCCAGCATGATAAGGGTGGTGGTGGTGTGTCAGTGGTGGTGGTGTGTCGGAGGTGGTGGTGGTGTGGTGGTGGTGTGGAGGTGGTGGTGGTAGGTCGGTGGTGGTGGAGGTGGTGGTGTGTCGGTGGTGGTGGTGGTGGTAGGTCGGTGGTGGTGGAGGTGGTAGTGGTGTGTCGGTGGAGGTGGTGGTGGTGGTGTGTCGGTGGTGGTGGTAGTGGTAGTGTGTCGGTGGTGGTGGAGGTGGTGGTAGGTCGGTGGTGGTGGTAGTGGTGGTGGTGTGTCGGTGGTGGTGGTAGTGGTAGTGTGTCGGTGGTGGTGGAGGTGGTGGTAGGTCGGTGGTGGTGGAGGTGGTGGTGGTAGGTCGGTGGTGGTGGAGGTAGGTCGGTGGTGGTAGTGTGTCGGTGGTGGTGGTAGTGGTGTGTCGGTGGTGGTGGTAGTGGTGGTGGTGTGTCAGTAGTGGTGGTGGTGGTGGTGGTGTGTCGGAGGTGGTGGTGTGTCGGAGGTGGTGGTGTGTCGGTGGTGGTGGTGTGTCGGTGGTGGTGGTGGAGGTGGTGGTGGTAGTGGTGGTATTACTGTTAGGATGCGTCTGGAAGGCGGGACAATGGAGGAGCTTGGTGGTTTCCTGGAAACAGAGGAAGAGAGAAAGAGAGAAAGAAAAAAAGAGTGTAAGAAATAGATAGAAATATATGAATAAATCCTCAAAGACAGCAAAACAATAACGAGGAGGGACATCCAACACAACAATACGCTCAGTGAAATAACAATAACACAGTGATTTGGTTTGAAGCACCAACACTGACCTCAATGTTTTGAAAATATCTGTCTAAATAACCCAGCCTCGCCGAGTAGAGCCTTAGCTCCAATATTGAATACATTATTATAATACCAACCCCCCCTCCCACCCGCCCCAGATAGTCACATAGAGCTGGGTAGCATTACGTTATTGCTCTTATCCTGTATTCAGACGTCAAACGCTTTGAACAGACTGAGGCAGCGCAACCAGCAGAGTTTTTGACTGAAGAATCCCTAGACAATATCAAATTATTTAGCCATTGGGAGCATTGTTGTGTCATTTTGAGACTTATTACCATTGCCCTCCCCTCTCAGAGTCTGCATGCTGATGTCTGTCAGTGCTCTCTATGTAAAAGATGAGTGAAATGTGTAGCAGACCGCATCCCTAGGGCTTCTCCATCTTTCTCTCTTTCTATGTGACAAGTGGCACCATCTAAATATAGTTGCCTGCATGGTGGAGTAGTGTCTGCCCCATTATTGACTGGAGGGTCAGGGTGGAGACAGGGTGGATACCAGGGTTTAGGGAGGAGGGTTTAGTGTGGTAGGGATCAATAATGAGGAATGGGCATCCTTTATTTTTTATTGGTAAGAGGTGTTCTGTCTTATCCCAAAACTCATTTAAGGGAAAGGGATTAATCAAATGTCCCCCATCCATGTGTCAAAGAAAGATGCCAGGTTTTATTCTGATGACAACATCACATAGGCTGGTGCAATGTTGACTTGAAGGTGTACACACATCTGTCACAATTTGGCACAGAAAAAAGACACCGTTTGAAAACTATTATTGACTTGAATTATTAGCTACTAAATGGCACATCATGATATATTGATAACAACTACCTTATTCTAACAATAAAAAGTTTATCTAATCGTATGTGTCTCATGAGGAACATTTAATATATTCCCGCTTGTAAAAGTAGTGAGAGTGACTGTAAACCTATCAAAGAGATAATGGGATTATAGGCAGTACACTGATATTTGGGTCGTTTTGGAGTACTGTAAACCCCAGGGCGGACCAGAGTGGCTTCAACTAGACAGAAAGGCTGTCCCAACTCGCCTTGCACCTCCCAAAATCAGAAGGGCACTGTGGCTGCTTGTCATTAGCATCATCAGCATGGGAGACACGTAAATATTCAGTACACTACACACAGTGACACTCACGACGCTGCTCTTTTCTTTTCTGGCCGCCTTGAATTTGTATAATCCTTTTTAATTTGTCAAATAGCGGTTTCAAATATAATGTTGTCTAGGCTCTCACTCGCTCCCAAAATCAAACCCACTGGCATCTTGATTCCAGAACATTCTCATGTGTAGCATACCAGCTGAGACAACAGGAGAATACATTGATCGCTCAAAACAAAATGTAAAGGCTAGTCTACTCATCATAAAAGATTCATCAAGGTAACAGTTTACATAGGATATAAACATTTCACCTGGGTGGTAAATTGTACATAGGGCCGATAAGAAAAGAAAGATATAGCCTAAAGCGCACTATCAAACTGTAGGCTATTGATTTATCGAGCTCTTACCGTAAAATGTCAAGCTGTTTTCGGTCAAACGTGCTGATGTCTTGACTCTTAACTGTTACATAACGATAATTATATAATTAAATAAAAAATAAACCTGCACAGACATGTGGAGAGAATACCTATTGCTTGTGGCTGCGCGGCACAAGCTGGTCTGTCTGGATGATTAGGGAGCAAAGGGAGAAGGGTACGGGGTTCCTGTGCCGACACAATGAAGACTGCAGGTGCTTTTATGTTTTGTATATTGTAATAGGCCAGGCGGCTATACATTCCTAGTAGTCCTAATCATAGAAGAAGTAGGCTAACAATTGTGAACATCGGTGAGCTCTGTGAGTGAAAAAATATAACATGATAGGTCTAAGAGACCATAAGGACTTCTAGAGCAGAGAGTCAAATTCATGTTGCATTCGGTCATCAACGAGGGCCGGACGGAGGGCCGCTCTGACAATGTGTTCTATTTCCTCACCATCAAAATCTGCCATAAAATTGCCCTCTATCCATCGGTTTTTAAATGTTCGATTCTCCCTGACTCTCTAGCTTTCATTATGGTGATTATTAGCGAGCTTGACACAGTCAAAAAAAAACTGTGAATGTAGGTCCATTATCATTTCTACACAGTTTCGATTTAGTTTTTGTGTTCCCAGAACACATATTGTTCTTTAAATGTTTCATTGGGTTGTGGCAAATCTTCTCATAACACAAAAACAGTCCGCCGTGCTGATGGTTATACACTGCTCAAAAAAATAAAGGGAACACTAAAATAATACATCCTAGATCTGAATGAATGAATTAATCTTATTAAATACTTTTTTCTTTACATAGTTGAATGCGCTGACAACAAAATCACACAAAAATAATCCATGGAAATCCAATTTATCAACCCATGGAGGTCTGGATTTGGAGTCACACTCAAAATTAAAGTGGAAAACCACACTACAGGCTGATCCAACTTTGATGTAATGTCCTTAAAACAAGCCAAAATGAGGCTCAGTAGTGTGTGTGGCCTCCACGTGCCTGTATGACCTCCCTACAACGCCTGGGCATGCTCCTGATGAGGTGGCGGATGGTCTCCTGAGGGATCTCCTCCCAGACCTGGACTAAAGCATCCGCCAACTCCTGGACAGTCTGTGGTGCAACGTGGCGTTGGTGGATGGAGCGAGACATGATGTCCCAGATGTGCTCAATTGGATTCAGGTCTGGGGAACGGGCGGGCCAGTCCATAGCATCTATGCCTACCTCTTGCAGGAACTGCTGACACACTCCAGCCACATGAGGTCTAGCATTGTCTTGCATTTAGGAGGAACCCATGGCCAACCGCACCAGCATATGGTCTCACAAGGGGTCTGAGGATCTCATCTCGGTACCTAATGGCAGTCAGGCTACATCTGGTGAGCACATGAAGGGCTGTGCAGCCCCCCAAAGAAATGCCACCCCGCACTGACCGACTGCCAAACCGGTCATGCTGGAGGATGTTGCAGGCAGCAGAACGTTCTCCACGGCGTCTCCAGACTCTGTCACGTCTGTCACATGTGCTCAGTGTGAACCTGCTTTCATCTGTGAAGAGCACAGGGCGCCAGTGGCGAATTTGCTAATCTTGGTGTTCTCTGGCAAATTCCAAACGTCCTGCACGATGTTGGGTTGTAAGTACAACCCCCACCTGTGGACGTTGGGCCCTCATACCACCCTCATGGAGTCTGTTTCTGACCGTTTGAGCAGACACATGCACATTTGTGGCCTGCTGGAGGTCATTTTGCAGGGCTCTGGCAGTGCTCCTCCTGCTCCTCCTTGCACAAAGGCGGAGGTAGCGGTCCTGCTGCTGGGTTGTTGCCCTCCTACGGCCTCCTCTACGTCTCCTGGTAGCGCCTCCATGCTCTGGACACTACATTGACAGACACAGCAAACCTTCTTGCCACAGCTCGCATTGATGTGCCCTCCTGGATGAGCTGCACTACATTAGCCAGGAAGCATAGGAACTGAGAAGTGGTCTGTGGTCACCACCTGCAGAACCACTCCTTTATTGGGGGTGTCTTGCTAATTGCCTATAATTTCCACCTGTTGTCTATTCCATTTGCACAACAGCATGTGAAATTTATTGTCAATCAGTGTTGCTTCCTAAGTGGACAGTTTGATTTCACAGAAGTGTGATTGACTTGGAGTTACATTGTGTTGTTTAAGTGTTCCCTTTATTTTTTTGAGCAGTGTGTAATGTTTGTATAAATCATTCACTTGATGTTGCAAGAATGTTCCCAGAACACATCTTGTCTGTTCTTTAAAGGTTCCCAGAATGTTTCATTGGGTTGTGGGAACAGTCTGGTGGGAACATTGTGGAGACGTCACAAAATATATGTTCCCAAAATAAACTGTCCAGTTGTGCCGATGATTATGCAATGTTTATTCTAGGGTGCAAAAAACCTTCACCTGATGTTACAAAAAGGTTCCCAGAACACATTTAATTGGTTCTTAAAAGGTTCCCAGAATGTTTCATTAGGTTGTGGGAACATTGGGTCAAGGACATAGAGGCAGGTGTTACCCAGACTAGTATTCTAGGCCCACTACAGGGTGATATAGACACACTGCATTTACATTTTATTCATAGGACATTTGACCAGCATTTAATCATATACAAAAAAAGGTCAATTGAAAAAAGGTTAAAAATATATATATTTGCAGTCTTTCCAGCTTCAATTTAAAGGGATTGTGCTACTGTAGCTGTGTTGTTGGCTAGCTCCTCTGAACAACAGCGTTCTGACGAGAGAGCACATTCTCTATGCCAGGTGAAATCGCACCTCATTAGCTCATTGTTATGGATGTATCCAAATAAATGTCACTAGAGAACAGCTTAAACAATTGCAAATGCAGCTACTTTGCTGTTATTCTGGCTGAACTTTTTGACGTGACTAAGTTAGCCGTAGTTGCCTAGCTAGCTAGCAAGCAAGGGATAAGAATGTTGCAAGGGATTAGAACAATGCCTCGACTTCGTCTCGGGCCTAATTACCCGTGCCAATATCCTCCAGTTCTGGGAACTTTTGCAGAACAAATGTTGGTTTGCTGGGTTCTCGCTCCCCCACACACAAATGAATAAAGGAAAACTCCAGACAACACAACTTAACCCACAGAAGCAGTGGTCTATATTCATTGAAATTTCAGTTTATTTTACAACCCATCGTGACTGAATAACACTAAATTTATTCAACATTAGAGAAAAAAAAGATAAATACAGGAAAACCAAAAATATTTAAATATACATGATCCAGACAAGTGCCATACTGCAGACAGGAGGGGAGGGGTGATGGTATCAGAACACACCACAACAGACTCTGACAGTTGCTGCCCTTGGTCACAATTTTAATGCTGTTGGAGTCAATGTTTCAATGTGCTTTATAACTTTACAGAAACTCATACAAAATGTGTAATTCATTGTTGAAATGTTTCTAGGCAGAGTTAGCTAGTGTGTTTGAGAGAGTTCCCATTCCCTGCCAAGCAATGGGAGTTGTCTAGTGCAGTGGTTTCCAACCTTTTTCGGTTACTGTACCACAAACTGAATTTCTCTCTGCCTGGAGTACCCCTGGTTGGGAACCACTGGTCCAGGGGTATCTAGCTTTGACACAGGGGTTCACTTCTGTGATAAAGACACAATGAAAAACATAAGGGCCAGGAGTTTTTCCCTGACCGGGACAAACTCTGCACCCTAACGTAACCCAAAAAACGAATTTTAAAAAAGGCACTCAAAAATACACAGGACAGCGCGAAAGAGTCTGGTAGTCCAAATAACACGTTTCTCCAGAGGAGACCGAAATACAAAAACAAGAGCAAAACTCCACTTTAATGAACATCCAAGCTTTTAGAGGAAAAATACATAAGCAATCACTCTACAATATTGGAAGCTTTGACCAGTGTGGTAATATTCAGTAAGATCCAAAAGCACAGGGGTGTTATGGAGAGGGGCTGTTGTTACGAAGAGTTAACGCATACACACTAATTCATATATAGACAACACATACATACACAGATGTCAGTTTGCTGTGTGTTAACCAGTCTCTGTGTATTCTAGTCTTTGAGACTCTACAAGAAAATGAACAGCAGCTTACAGGGTGTGGATGGAGCTGAAAGGACAAAGCAAACACTCACACAATCACTAAAGCAGATATCTCATGCAGCCTGTGACAGATAGAGCGTTAGACTGGTGCAGCTCAGAGACCAGGTGAGCGACTACAGTTTGGATGGACTGTTTGAACAGCTGTGATAACTGGAGGAGCTGCAGTTGGCAGTGTGTTAGGTTACCGTTCCACTCAAAGAAGAACGTGTTGGTGTGTGTCTCAAAAGCGGTAAGCCTTCCTTTGTATACAGTATCTGAGTCTACTACAGCAGTTCACACTACCTTAAACTGTACAGTAGTACTGGTCTGTGTCTATGCACTCCTGTCGTCTGTACTGCGAGGATAGTCATGTCTCTTACATATGAGGAGTTGTGTTGGACTCTACAGTGTGGGCAGCGGATGACACATGCAGTGGTTGATGATTGGACCGGAAGCTTTATATTATCTGAGGGGGTGTGGCTTTTACTCTTTACCATGTCTCAATACTTTTTAAATGGTTTCCTCTCCTCCTTATCACTGATTGGTTAAATGGAGCAGATAGAGTCATATTAAAATGTACCTTCAGATCAGGGTAACGAACATGAGGAGAGGAGGAAAGGAAGCCGTTCAAGATTGAGACACATCCCATGTCTTTAAAAACACTGCAAACCTGCCCCCATCTCTGCCTAATCCGTGTCCCCCATCCTCTCCACCCCTCCCCCTGTATCCGTAGATCTTCCTCCTCCCTCTCCAGTTACTGGAGCTCCTTCATCCTGTTGAGGGCGGAGCCAGCCTGGAACCACTCGATCTGTGTCTCGTTGAAGGTGTGGTTCAGCTGGAAGTCATCTTTGCTGCCGTCACTGTGCTTCACTACTGCAGACAGGGGCTGGAGGGGGCAGCAACACAAAGTTAGACAGACATACATGGTGAACATTATCTGGAAACAAACTTCAAGCCTAAACACTGGCGCTGGCTGGTTCGGAACCTGGGCAGTCTAATTTAGACCATGATTAGTTAAATCAGATATGATCATTATGGGCTGAAACTAAAGCCTACAGATTGGTTTAAATGCCACTCACCTTTCCTGGGGTGAAGGTTGCGAGTCCTTTGATGGAGATCTTGTCGTCTGGTCGGATCTTGTCGTAGTCAGCAGGGTTTTGGAAGGTCATAGGCAGCATACCCTGTTTCTTCAGATTAGTCTCTGCAGAGAGAAGAAAGAAAAAAGGTTAGCTGCAGGAAAGCAAATTGGTGAGGATCCCCCCAAAAATTGAACTTTTGTCCCTGTACAGAAACACATTCATTGTGAAGTGCAAGAAAATCCATTTGCCAGTTCAGAGAATAATTAAGTGTGTATTATGCATTTGTTAATCTGAATACTCCTAACTTTCCAACTCACAAGACAAAAAAGAGAGAGTCTACAAAACAAAAGCCCACCAGATTCATAATGATATCATTCTGCCAGGTAGTCCTACTTTGCAGTCAACATTTAATTGAGAAGGTTCTGGAAAAGCCTTTAGAAATGACTTTTTAGGCATGCCAACTGCTTACACAACATACAGTACCAGTCAAAAGTTTGGACACACCGACTCATTCAAGGGTGTCTTTATTTTTACTATTTTATACATTGTAGAATAATAGTGAAGACATCACAACTATGAAATATCACATATGGAATCACGTAGTAACCAAAAGTGTTAAACAAATCAAAATATATTTAATATTCTTCAGATTAGCCACCCTTTGATTTGACAGCTTTGTACACTCTTGGCATTCTCTCAACCAGAATGCATTTCAATTAACAGGTGTGCCTTGTTAAAAGTTAATTTGTGGAATTTCTTTCCTTCTTAATGCTTTTGAGCCAATCAGTTGTGTTGTGACAAAGTAGGGGTGGTATACAGAAGATAACCCTATTTGGTAAAAGACCAAGTCCATATTATGGCAAGAACAACTCAAATAAGCAAAGAGAAATGACAGTCCATCATTACTTTAAGACATGAAGGTTAGTCAATCCGGAAAATGTCAAGAACTTTGAGCATTTCTTCAAGTGCAGTCACAAAAAACATCAAGCGTTATGATGAAACTGGCTCTCATGAGGACAGCCACAGAAAAGGAAGACCCAGAGTTACCTCTGCTGCAGAGGATGAGTTACCAACCTCAGAAATTGCAACCCAAATAAATGTGTCAGAGTTCAAGTAACAGACACATCAACTGTTCAGAGGAGACTGCCTTCATGGTTGAATTGCTGCAAAGAAACCACTACTAGGACACTAGGCCAAGAAACACAAGCAATGGACATTAGACCAGTGGAAAGCTGGTGAGTCCAAATTTGAGACTTTTGGTTCCAACCGCAGAGTAGGTGAACAGATGATCTCTGCACGTTTGGTTCCCACTGTGAAGCATGGAGGAGGAGGAGGTGTGATGGTGCTTTACTGGTGACACTGTCTTTTATTTAGAATTCAAGGCACATTTAACCAGCATGGCTACCACAGCATTCTGTAGCGACTATCATTTGTTTTTCAACAGGACAATGAACCAAAACACCTGTGTAAGGGCTATTTGACCAAGGAGAGTGATGGTGCTGCATCAGATGACCTGGACTCCAATCACCTGACCTCTACCCAATTTAAAAATGGTTTGGACTGCAGAGTGAAGGAAAAGCAGCCAAAAATTGCTCAGCATATGTGGGAACTCCTTCAAGACTGTTGGAAAAGCATTCCTCATGAAGCTGGTTGAGAGAATGCCAAGAGTGTGCAAAGCTGTCAAGGCAAAGGGTGCTACTTTGAAGAAACTCATATTTTGATTTGTTTAACACTTTTTTGGTTACTACATGCTTCCACGTGTTATTTCATAGTTTTGATGTCTTCACTCTTATTATACAAATGTAAAAAATAGTAAAAATTAAGACAAATCCTTGAATGAGTAGGTGTGTCCAAACTTTTGACTGGTACTGTAGGTGCAAATAAACAGGAATTACTTCAGAAAGTAGCAGGAAGTACGAATCACTGATGCATTATATTCATTAAGTTATGATAAACGGTACAATTAATGTTCCATACATCTAACTTTCTGTGCCGAGTCCAGAGGCTCAGTCAATGATTTCGATACGAGACCCGCCCCCTCCCCTTCGGATCTACATGATTCACTTGGATGGTCTATTTTGAGATCAAACCGATGAATATCGGCAAAAAGCAATGACTTTGCATCCCTGTAGTTGGGTCAATGTTAAAAATGAAGTTGGTGAAGGAAGCAATGTAGTTGCAATGTTCTAAAGGCGTGCACACACACACAGTCCCTTTTGGCCTGTGCTTAAAGTTACCGTGGATCCTGGCGAAGCTTTTGACGATAATGCATCTTCCTCCCAGGTGTCTGGGCTCCAGGGCGGCATGCTCTCTGCTGGATCCCTCACCGTAGTTGTCATCTCCCACAACCACCCACGACAGACCGTTGGCCTGGGAGAGATCAAACATCAGGGGAAACTATTAACCCTCCTGTTGTGTTCCGGTCAAATTGGACCGATTTACAAGTTCTCTCTGAAAAATGTAGTTCAATTAATCTGATTGTCATAAGGTTCCATGACTTTGTTCACGCAGGGCATCTGGACACACAAAATACATTTATGATTTTCATTAGAAAAAATAAGAAATGTATTTAACTTTTGTACACCTGTGGTGTTCCTGGTAAAAAAATGACTGGTCATTAGAAATGAATGGGTGAGACTACATTTAGTGTATAAAATTGAGTTCAGGCACATGCCCATTCATCAGATGGACACACTTCCTCTCCCAGACCCCTACATGCATGCGTGTTTGAGCACACACACACTCCTCTTCTTCTTGGCTTCCAGGAACCACACGTTGGCATTCTCACAAATAATTGCAACATTGTTTTAATAATATATAGAACTTTTGTCACAGCTCAGGTATATAAAGCTTTTGAGGCCTTGCTCACAATTCATTCTGTGGCAGCACAATGACCAAACGATTTACTGTATGTGAGGCTCTTGAGCATATCTTTGATCATGACACTGGTGAGAAGGAGAGAGTCCTTCTTAAACTTTGACACAAAGTAGTCTGTGATAAATAGCACAATATATTTAATCTGAATATTTGTTATAGTCAAAATAATCCATAAATTACACTTTTTTTTTTACTCGAAAACAAGTTGTATGAGCTCAGGTCAATGAGGCCTACAGGCCATAAATAGCAAATAGAAGTTCAAAACTTGTAATGTTCACAAGAACTTAAGTTGATAAAAAGATCTAACACAATATTAGGTCATAATATATGTATTATTATGGATTTATAATCAGCTATAAGGGGCGGTCATTTTGGAGCGGAAACACAGAATGAATTAACATGAAACAAACACAACAGGAGGGTTAGAGTCACTCATTGCCATTTCCTACACTGATGGCCAAATGTTTATGGGTATTCTGTATCTATAAAAAGGGTTGAGAGACACACAGCATACTTTCAAAGGGAAATTTGAGCGAGAAGTACACTTTTTTTTTGCCCTAATTTCGTGGCATCCAATTGGTAGTTACAGTTTTGTCCCATCGCTGCCTCTCCCGAGTCCGTACGGGAGTTGCAAAGGTCGCTAGCCGTGCGTCCTCCAAAACATGACCCGCACTACTTTTTGACACAATGCCCGCTTAACCTGGAAGCCAGCCGCACCAATGTGTCAGAGGAAACACAATACACCTGGCGACAGTGTCAGCGTGCATGCGCCCGGCCCACCACAGGAGTCGCTAGGGCGCGATGGGACAAGGATGTGCCTGCCTGCCAAACCCTCCCCTAACCTGGACGACGCTGGGCCATGGGTCTCCCGGTCGCGGTGGCTGCGACAAAGCCTGGACTCAAACCAGGATCTCTAATGGCACAGCTAGCACTGCGATGCAGTGCCTTACACCACTTCGCCACTCAGGAGGGTACACTTTTTAATCTCAAGTGAGGATGTTGTTTGAGCCAGGGGTCAAGGTTCATCATCCGGGGAGCTAACCTTGTAATGGCGGGCGACGTCAGGAACACCGCCGTACTCTCCCGTCAGCTGGTTCTTGATCTTGTTGACGCCGTCGTTCTCAATGTTGACTGCTCCGATCAGCATGTTGTTAGAGATGTTGTCAAGGTGACCACGGAACTTTAGCCAGGGGCCGGCAGCACTGATGTGGTCTGTGGTGCACTTCCCCTTCACCTGGATGGACAGAGAGAGCGAGCATGGTGGAATGCGAGAGAGTAAGTTTGACTATAAATATATTTTTAAATCAGAAAGTTCTGTAACTTTGCACCCTCCTGAACAGACCCTAGTTTTCCCCCTTTGACCCCTGACCTTGATGAGGACTTGTAGGTCCTCCAGATCTCCGCCGGCCCACTTGTCGAATGGCTCCAGCAGCTGCAGCCGGGTGCTGGTGGGGCTGACGTCCACCCTCAGCTTTGATCCACCCTCTGCAGGGGGGTGCTGGTAGGTGTCCTGACCAGGGTCAAAGTCCAACTTGGGCAGCTCGTCTGCGCTGGGAGGCTCCAGCTTGAACTTCTCTCCGTTGGCGGCCGTGAGGTAGTCAACCTCGGGGTTGAAATCCAGGGTTCCTGCTATTGCCAGGGCTGTAACGATCTGGAGGAGGAGAGGACAAAGTAGTTGGTGAGGTGTGTATTGTGTTTACCAGTGAGAGCAAGTGTACAATATCTTCCATGGGAGTGAGTGAGAACAGTATGAAGGCGAATCAGCAAAAAAGCGGTGTGTGTGTCAAGGTTTCTATTAGCCGGTAATAAAATAAAGCAGATAAATAAAGCAGGACAACGTCCCTAACTGGCGCCGGCCAGAAAGAAAAGAAACGCATCGCAAAATAATGCTTTTTAGCCTATTCATTGATGGAAATACATATAACATGTCATGCTTATCGGTCTATAGGTTGCATAATTTTGTGGAATTAAATTGGCTCGTGTCTATTTTTGTTAGTGGCTGTGTTTATCACACGCGCAGAGCATAAAGATATAGAGCCTATGAGTGGAGTGACAGCTATAGCTTCTCAAACAGCTCATTTCTTTCTGCTGTTGTGCTTTTATAAGCCCAATCATTGCATAAAAATTCTAAATGCAAATCGCCTGTTTTTTTATTTCTCAACTGGTAATTGAAGCATGCTTCCCATTCGCCATTCTAGTGCATATAGGTAGGCAGGCTTCAGCGTCACACCACTTTGCAATGAGCTGGAGACCGTATGCATTTTGAAAACACAGTGTAGTCGGGAAGTATTTCAGACCCCTTCCCTTTTCCAAATTTTGGATTAAATAAAATTCCTCACTCTACACACACACACACACACACACACACACACTACCCCATAATGACAAAGCAAAAACAGGTTATTTTTTGAGCACAGGTGCATCCTGTTTACATTAATCATCCTTGATTGGAGTCCACTTGTGGTAAATTCAATTGATTGGACATGATTTGGAAAAAGGCACACACATATCTATATAAGGTCCTACAGGAATTGTCCGTAGAGCTCCAAAACAGGATTGTGTCAAGGCACAGATCTGGGGATGGGTACCAAAACATTTTTGCAGCATTGAAGGTCCAAGAGCACAGTGGCTTCAATCATTATTAAATGGAAGAAGTTTGGAACCACTCTTTCTAGAGCTGGCCGCCCGGCCAAACTGAGCGAACGGGGGAGAAGGGCCTTGGTCAGGGAGGTGACCAAGAACCCGATGGTCACTCTGACAGAGATCCAGAATTCCTCTGTGGAGATGGGAGAACCTTCTGGAGGAAACCTGGCACCATCCCTACGGTGAAGCATGGTGGTGGCAGCATCATGCTGTGGGGATGTTTTTTAGTGGCAGGGACTGGGAGACTAGTCAGGATCAAGTGAAAGATGAACAAAGCAAAGCACAGAGAGATCCTTGATGAAAACCTGCTCCAGAGCACTCAGGACCTCAGACTGGGGTGAAGGTTCACCTTCCAACAGGACAACACAGCCATGATAAGGCAGGAGTGGCTTCAGGACAGGTCTCTGAATGTCCTTGAGTGGCCCAGGCAGAGCCTGGACTTGAACCCGATCAAACATCTCTGGAGACCTGAAAATAGCTGTGCAGCGACGCTCCCCATCCAACCTGACAGAGCTTGAGAGGATCTGCAGAGAAGAATAGGAGAAACTCCACAAATACATGTGTGCCAAGCTTGTAGCGTCATACCCAAGAAGACTCGAGGCTGTGATCCCTGCCAAAGGTGCTTCAACAAAGTACTGAGTAAAGGGTCTGAATACTTATGTAAATGTGATGTTTTTTTAGGGGAAAAAACTATTTAATCAATTTTAGAATAAGGCTGTAACATAAAATGTGAAAAAAGTCAAGGGGTCTGAATACTTTATGAATGCACTGTATCATCCCACAAATGTCCCAGAGTGTTTGGAATAAGCCATCTCTTTCTCACACAGAATGATAAGCTGACCAATAGAATAGGTCAACTTTTCTACTATGGGGGATTGACATAGGCTAGTGATTTTGCAGTTCTTTAGTCGTCTTTTTTTACTCATTTTGGCTGAGGAAAAGTGCGCATTGGAATTTGGTAAGAAGGACGCACACCCTTCCGTCCTCGCATTCGATGTTCTGTTAAGAGGAATAACCCTAATCTTAATGTGATTTCTGTCAATCTGAGCACCATGAATTGATGCCCTAATCAGGTTACGCTCCCGCAGATGCGTCTGGTAAATTTCTCAAATGTCCGTTAAATTAAAATGCTGCCAGTCAAATGTCCGGTGCCACATTTCCTTAACGGAAACCCCGGTGTTTGTGTATTCAGTCTTAACAGTACCTCAGGGGAGGCGACGAAGGCGTGTGTGGCTGGGTTGGCATCATTCCTAGCGGTGAAGTTCCTGTTGTAAGACGTGACAATGGTGTTCTTCTCTCCTTTCTTCACGTCACGCCTGAACAGAAACATCAACTTACCACTGTTCCAAATAGCACCCTACTCCATATATAGTGCACTACTTTTGACCAGAGCCCTTGGGCCATGGTCAAAAGCACTGCTCTACATATGGAATAGGGTGCCATTTGATACGCAGGCAATATGTTAAGACACTTTTAATAGAAGACTTTCAACTTCAAAATGAATGTCAACAGAATGAACATGAATGAGTAAGTCAACTGACTATTACCTGTCCCACTGTCCAATGCAGGGTCCACAGGCGTTGGCCAGGACCATTCCACCAACATCACCGAGGATCTTGGACTACAGAACAACATACATACATCTTCAGTTAGGAGGAGGCAGCAGTAGGCCAGTTAAGAGGAGGCAGCAGTAGGCCAGTTAGGAGGAGGCAGCAGTAGGCCAGTTAGGAGGAGGCAGCAGTAGGCCAGTTAGGAGGAGGCAGCAGTAGGCCAGTTAGGAGGAGGCAGCAGTAGGCCAGTTAGGAAGGAGGCAGCAGTAGGCCAGTTAGGAAGAGGCAGCAGTAGGCCAGTTAGGAAGAGGCAGCAGTAGGCCAGTTAGGAAGAGGCAGCAGTAGGCCAGTTAGGAGGAGGCAGCAGTAGGCCAGTTAGGAGGAGGCAGCAGTAGGCCAGTTAGGAGGAGGCAGCAGTAGGCCAGTTAGGAGGAGGCAGCAGTAGGCCAGTTAGGAGGAGGCAGCAGTAGGCCAGTTAGGAGGAGGCAGCAGTAGGCCAGTTAGGAGGAGGCAGCAGTAGGCCAGTTAGGAGGAGGCAGCAGTAGGCCAGTTAGGAGGAGGCAGCAGTAGGCCAGTTAGGAGGAGGCAGCAGTAGGCCAGTTAGGAGGAGGCAGCAGTAGGCCAGTTAGGAGGAGGCAGCAGTAGGCCAGTTAGGAGGAGCCCAGGACACAGCAGTAGTATTCCTACTGAGGATCTCAACATCCAGAGCTCCAATTACAAACCCCTCTACCTGCGATGCCCTTAAAATAAGAGAGCAGAGCTGGGCCAATGTTAACATCCTTGATACTTAGGAGGATGTCAACAATATTTTACAACGGTTATCCTGTTGCCCTGATTTGTTGGGTGGAGTGATCAGCACCCCAGACACCACTATAGTTTGAACCCTGGTCATATCCCCTTCCCATCTATTGGTACCAGGGACTCACATATCCGTCTCTCTCGATGGTGGCGCGGATCTGTTCAGACCCGGGGGTGATGGTAAATGCGGCCTTGCACTTCAGCCCTTTGTCCAGGGCCTGTTTGGCCACGGAGGCCGAGCGGCCCATGTCCTCATAACTGGAGTTGGTGCAGCTGCCAATCAGACCTGAGGGGAGGGCACAGATTAAGCAGCCACCCACTGCATGTCTACTTTCTCATATTGAATAGAACAGCTATACATCTGTGTATAAGGATAAAGATAGATAAAGTATATATAGTAATATCACAGTTATTGCCAATTAACATTAAGGTCTAAACAGAGACACATGGTGGTGAGACTCAGTGGCCAGCTGTGAGGTCAAAAAGATCTGAACACTGCACTGACCTACTTTGACCTCCAGGGGCCAGCCATTCTTCGCTGCCGTGGCCCCAATGTCTGCCATGGGGTGAGCCAGGTCGGGGGTGAAGGGCCCGTTGATGTGGGGCTTCAGCTAGGAAGGACAGAGAAAGATCGCTCGGGTCAGGTTGGATGTATGTGTGTGTGTGTGTGTGTGTGTGTGTGTGTGTGTGTGTGTGTGTGTGTGAGAGAGAGAGAGAAAGAGCAGGGGAGGGGACTCACCTCATCCAGGTTGATCTCGACAATCGAGTCATATTCACAGCCCGGGTCTGGAACCAGCAGGTCAGCATAATCGTCAGCCAGGGCAGCAATGTCTGAGAGGAGTGGGAGGGCAACGGGGTCAGATAAATGGATCAAGCATCTCTTATAAAGAAATGACAAACCTTCCAGGGGAGCGTCCCAAATGGCACCCTATTCCCTTTATAGTGCACTATGTAGGGTGCCTTTTGGGATGCAATCCCAGAACTTCACACAAACATATAGAGCACATCACCTAACATATTCAGCACATCACCTGACAGATCATTGCACGTCACGCACACAGACAGACTTGTTTGATGACATGGACTGACCTCCGCGGCCAGTCTTCTCCAGGTAGGTCTTCATGCGGTGGTTGTAGGGGAACACAGAGGTAGTGGCTCCAATCTCAGCCCCCATGTTGCAGATGGTGGCCATTCCTAAAACACACAACATGCTAGGAGATTCTATGGGCATTCCTACAAACACAAAATGTCCTACAATGTTGCTTGATCGTAAACACTACCGATTGATGATTGTGCTCCTCACACCATAAATAGAAAAACAGAAGTACATTAGACCAAAGAGCAGTGGTGGTCAGCTGATCACCATCCAAGTTAGATAATGACAGTAATACAGTGTGCAGTAGACCTGTGCAGGAGATGGAATCCACCCCAGGTCCATGGTACTCCACAATGGCTCCAGTACCCCCTTTCACGGTCAGAATCCCAGCCACCTTCAGGATCACGTCCTTGGGGGACGTCCACCCTGACAGCTTGCCTGTCAGCTTCACCCCAATCACCTGACAGGAGGAGAACATGGTTTAGTGAGGTTTATGTAGTATCATACTGTATTATATACTGCTCAAAAAAATAAAGGGAACACTTAAACAACACATCCTCGATCTGAATGAAAGAAATAATCTTATTAAATACTTTTTTCTTTACATAGTTGAATGTGCTGACAACAAAATCACACAAAAATAATCAATGGAAATCGAATTTATCAACCCATGGAGGTCAGGATTTGGAGTCATACTCAAAATTAAAGTGGAAAACCACACTACAGGCTGATCCAACTTTGATGTAATGTCCTTAAAACAAGTCAAAATGAGGCTCAGTAGTGTGTGTGGCCTCCACGTGCCTGTATGACCTCCCTACAATGCCCGGGCATGCTCCTGATGAGGTGGCGGATGGTCTCCTGAGGGATCTCCTCCCAGACCTGGACTAAAGCATACGCCAACTCCTGGACAGTCTGTGGTGCAACGTGGCGTTGGTGGATGGAGCGAGACATGATGTCCCAGATGTGCTCAATTGGATTCAGGTCTGGGGAACGGGCGGGCCAGTCCATAGCATCAATGCCTTCCTCTTGCAGGAACTGCTGACACACTCCAGCCACATGAGGTCTAGCATTGTCTTGCATTAGGAGGAACCCAGGGCCAACCGCACCAGCATATGGTCTCACAAGGGGTCTGAGGATCTCATCTCGGTACCTAATGGCAGTCAGACTACCTCTGGCGAGCACATGGAGGGCTGTGTGGCCCCCCAAAGAAACGCCACCCCACACCATGACTGACCCACCGCCAAACCGGTCATGCTGGAGGATGTTGCAGGCAGCAGAACGTTCTCCACGGCGTCTCCAGACTCTGTCACGTCTGTCACGTGCTCAGTGTGAACCTGCTTTCATCTGTGAAGAGCACAGGGCACCAGTGGCGAATTTGCCAATCTTGGTGTTCTCTGGCAAATGCCAAACGTCCTGCACGGTGTTGGGCTGTAAGCACAACCCCCACCTGTGGACGTCGGGCCCTCATACCACCCTCATGGAGTCTGTTTCTGACCATTTGAGCAGACACATGCACATTTGTGGCCTGCTGGAGGTCATTTGCAGAGCTCTGGCAGTGCTTCTCCTGCTCCTCCTTGCACAAAGGCGGAGGTAGCGGTCCTGCTGCTGGGTTGTTGCCCTCCTACGGCCTCCTCCACATCTCCTGATGTACTGGCCTGTCTCCTGGTAGCGCCTCCATGCTCTGGACACTACGCTGACAGACACAGCAAACCTTCTTGCCACAGCTCGCATTGATGTGTCATCCTGGATGAGATGCACTACCTGAGCCACTTGTGTGGGTTGTAGACTCCGTCTCATGCTACCACTAGAGTGAAAGCACTGCCAGCATTCAAAAGTGACCAAAACATCAGCCAGGAAGCAAAGGAACTGAGAAGTGGTCTGTGGTCCCCACCTGCAGAACCACTCCTTTATTGGGGGTGTCTTGCTAATTGCCTATAATTTCCACCTGTTGTCTATTCCATTTGCGCAACAGCATGTGAAATGTATTGTCAATCAGTGTTGCTTCCTAAGTGGACAGCTTGATTTCACAGAAGTGTGATTGACTTGGAGTTACATTGTGTTGTTTAAGTGTTCCCTTTATTTTTTTGAGGAGTGTATTACTGGGGAAAAAGGATTGTGTTCAATATAAAAACTGGGAATCCCACTTACCTTGGGACATTTGAGCTCCCAGGGGATGCCAGCCATGACATCAACAGCATCAGCCCCTCCCACTCCAATGCAGATGGAGCCCAGTCCACCACCATTGGGTGTGTGAGAGTCTGTGCCAATCAGCAACACCCCTGGGTAGGCATAGTTCTCCAGGATTATCTGAATGGGTGAGATATAAGAGTCAGTTATGGCACTTACCACTGTAAACAGATAGCTCTGCTCTTCATTATAAAAAGGTGCAATATCTTATGTGAATAAATAATGAAATTCATATCAAAATTGTATAGGAACTTAATTCTATAAGGACAGCTTATCTATTATCAAGTGAGTGCACTGCCAGCAATTAACACTAGGGAAACGTGTGGCTTCAGTGTCATTTCAGAGTAGCCTTGTTACAGTACCTGATGGATGATGCCAGAGCCTGGTTTCCAGAATCCCACTCCATATTTGGCTCCAGCACTGGCCAGGAAGTTATACACCTCTGCATTAATGTCCTAAGGACCAAGAGAAAAGGCCAAATATTATTACGGGTACATTATTCCCTATTCCTGTATCCAGCCACCAGGACTGACGACCTTGTCCTGGGGCTCCCGAGTGGTGCAGCGGTCTAAGGCACTGCATCTCAGTGCTAGAGGCGTCACTACAGACACCCTGGTTCGAATCCAGGCTGTATCACAACCGGACGTAATTGGGAGTCCCATAGGGCGGCGTACAATTGGCCCAGCGTCGTCCGGGTTTGGCCGGTGTAGGCCGTCATTGTAAATAAGAGTTTGTTCTTAACTGACTTGCCTAGTTAAATAATATCTATATTTTTTTTATCCATCCCCTGCTCAGGCCTTCCCTGACCCTTCACCTTTGCTCTCGCTAGGTCCTTGGCTCCTCCAATCTGGGCCTCGATCAGATGATCACAGTGGATAGTGGAGGGCACAGCCACACAAGGCAGGCCACTGCTAATGAACTGCAGCATGGCCATCTGGGCCGTGGCATCCTGCATGGCCACGCGGTCCGGTCGCAGACGTAGGTACGTATGCCCCCTGGCGATGTCCTGCCCCACAGGGTCATCCAGATGGCCGTAGACGATCTTCTCAGAGAGAGTGAGGGGACGGTTGAGTCTGGAAGGGAGGAAGGCAGAGAAGTTACTTTAAAGGCCAAGTGCTACAAATAGCTCTAATTGTACAGCTGACACTGAACAGAAAACTTGGGTTACAGTCCAGAGGTCGACCGATTAAATCGGAATTGACAATTAATTAGGGCCGATTTCAAGTTTACATAACAATCGGTATTTTTGGCCACCGATTTGCCGTTTTTTTTAAAAACCTTTATTTAACTAGGCAAGTCAGTTAAGAACACATTCTTATTTTCAATGACGGCCTAGGAATGGGGGTTAACTGCCTTGTTCAGGGAGGATTCATGGATTCGTTTTTGCAACCTTCTGGTTACTAGTCCAATAACCACCTGCCTTACATTGCACTCCACGAGGAGCCTGCATGGCAGGCTGACTACCTGTTACGCGAGGGCAGCAAGAAGCAAAGGTAAGTTGCTAGCTAGCATTAAACTTATCTTATAAAAAACGATCAATCTTAACATAATCACTAGTTAACTACACATGGTTGATGATATTACTAGTTTATCTAGTAATATTATATTTATGCATATAATCGATGCGGTGCCTGTTAATTTCTCATCGAATCACAGCCTACTTCGACAAACGGATGATGATTTAACAAGTGCATTTGCGTTGCACCAATGTACCTAACCATAAACATTTGAAATTTAAACATCAATGCTTTTCTTTAAAATCAATACACAAGTATATATTTTAACCTGGATATTTAGTTAATATTGCCTGCTAACATGAAATTGTGTCACTGCTCTTGCGTTCATTGCCTGGCTCATTGCGAACTAATTTGCCAGAATTGTACGTAATTATGACATACCATTGAAGGTTGTGCAATGTAACAGGAATATTTAGACTTAGGGATGCCATCCGTTAGATAAAATACGGACCGGTTCCGTATTTCACTGAAAGAAAAAAACATTTTATTTTCGAGATGATAGTTTCCAGATTCGACCATATTAATGACCTAAGGCTCGTATTTCTGTGTGTTTATTATATTATAATTAAGTCTATGATTTGATAGAGCAGTCTGACTGAGCGGTGGTAGGCACCAGCAGGCTCGTAAGCATTCATTCAAACAGCACTTTCGGGCGTTTTGCCAGCAGCTCTTCGCAACGCATTGCGCTGTTTATGACTTCAAGCCTGTCAACTCCCAAGATTAGGCTGGTGTAACCGATGTGAAATGGCTAGCTAGTTAGCGGGTGCGCGCTAATAGGGTTTCAAACGTCACTCGCTCTGAGACTTGGAGTAGTTGTTCCCCTTGCTCTACATGGGTAACGCTGCTTCGAGGGTGGCTGTTGTCGATGTGTTCCTGGTTCGAGTCCAGGTAGGAGCGAGGAGAGGGACGGAAGTTATACTGTTACACTGGCAATACTAAAGTGCTAATAAGAACATCCAATAGTCAAAGGTATATGAAATACAAATCGTATAGAGAGAAATAGTCCTATAATTCCTATAATAACTACAACCTAAAACTTCTTACCTGGGAATATTGAAGACTCATGTTAAAAGGAACCACCAGCTTTCATATGTTCCCATGTTCTGAGCAAGGCACTTAAACGTTAGCTTTTTTACATGGCACATATTGCACTTTTACTTTCTTCTCCAACACTTTGTTTTTGCATTATTTAAACTAAATTGAACACGTTTCATTATTTATTTGAGGCTAAATTGATTTTATTGATGTATTCTATTAAGTTAAAATAAGTGTTCATTCAGTATTGTTGTAATTGTCATTATTACAAATAAATAAAAATATAATAAGAATCGTCCGATTAATCGTATCGGCTTTTTTTGGGTCCACCAATAATCGCTATCGGCGTTGAAAAATCATAATCGGTCGACCTCTATTACAGTCCCATCATTGCCTTGGCAATGAAGTTGGCTAAGTCAGAAACAGACTGGCACCCTGGCCTGTAGGCCATCTCACTGTAGGCATGGAATGAAACAGGGACACATGCTAATGTAAATGGTGGAGGGGTAGACTGACCTTTTGCGCACAATGTTGACGTTCTCATTGAGCTTCTCATAGCTGACGTAGTTACTGGGCTCAAAGCGGCTCATTGAAACTTTGGCCTTGGCATTGAAGGCTGCAGACACGTGCAGGCGCCGCGCACCCTGGCCCAGGGCAAGCTGACAACAGAGTTAATTCAACATGAAAAAAAACAACCTGTACATCAAAGTAATTTGGGCCTAGATTTAGATAAGTCTTTGGGTGCAGTACTGTAGCCCACCTTGGATGGCAAAGAGCACCTGCACCAGCAACAAGACAAGAAATAAAGCATGAAGGGTGGGTTTATTACAGGAAGTTATGCACAAGCGTGTGAAGAGAGCGCAGTATGTGAATGGGACTGTCCAATACATTTTAGTCTTTTAGCAGACGGCAGACACGCTTATCCAGAGCGACTTCCAGTTAGTGCATTCATCTTATGATAGCTAGGTGGGGCAACCAAAAATCACAGTAAGTACATTTTTCCTGAATAAAGCAGCTATGAGCAAAGTCAGAGTTATTAAGAGAAAAAAGTAAAGTACGAATGTCAGTAAAAACTGACATATTTTCTTGTTGAGCACATAAAGAATGATTCTACCTCAAGGTGAAACAGATTAGAAATATAAAATATCAGGCAGAAAATTATCTGGCAAATTCAGATGTTTAGTCAATAATCAGCACTAAATGGGTCCTTCAATGAAAATCCCTGACTACAACAGCTTTCCGTGTCGACAAGGAGGTGCTGTCACTCAAAGGTATGGGGAGGAAAACATATTAGGAACAAACACCTATAAAATATCTATAACATATCAAAATAGAAGTCAAAAGAACCGAAGTAGTAAGGCCAATCACTCCATTTGGGCATTGAGAGCAAAGTCACAAAATATCAAAAACAGTTATGACTCGTATGACAAAATGTTTGTATTACACCTCTATGGGGGACACTATTCTAACGGTGTTGTTTTGGTCACTGGCAAGACTGCGTCGTGCTTGCCAGCGCCCTGTGTGGTTGCTATGTACCCTAACCTTGCGTTAACCTTGCAATCAATAAACGTGTCCTCGGTTGAAATAACATAGAGAGCGATAACATCTTAAAGTTTAGCATATTCATCAAATTGTACACATTACAAGTGTCTTTAAATAGCCACATTTGTGTGTCAATGACAAACTTGAGCTCCTTGACGAAGCTAGTTAGCGAGCTTCGTGGTAACTCAGGACACGATGACCTGGGTCAGTGGCCGACAAGAATTTGATCGTACTCTCTCAAACAAACATCAGATCTATACATAAGATTCACATACAATGTGCTTTCACTTGTATTTGAGAGTGAATTCTCACACATCGATGGCACATAAATTCAATTAAACTAGTTAAAAACTGTCGCTTACCTGGAGCCGAGCAACGGTAAGACAGTAGGTCGCCATTTTGTTCACTGACAAAGATGTGTCGAGCAGAGGTGACGTCAGATTTCGTAGCTGTCAAAGTCGCGTGTCTTTGCAGGAAAATAGAACAGACATGTAAAGTTGTTTTAGAAATACAGATGTTATAGATCCTACTCGAATTTTTAATTCAGAGATGTGTATAGAATATGTTGTTCTTAACTAATATGCGATATGACTGCCACAAATGAAACCCTGAAATGTCTAATCTAATATTTTGTATATGTAGCTAAAATGACCCCGGGATGAATTCTGTGCGTTTCATATGTAATATTCACTCCTTGAATTTAGATGGATTAATTCACTGACATGTCCATAGCAATAGTCATTTTAACTAACGTGAAATAAACAAAAATTATATGATCCGAAAAAGAAACTAAATGAAATACAAAGTTCAAATGTCACGTGTGTCTGTGGGTTAAAGTTGAAAGTTCAAAATAACTATCGCATTCCCTCCGTTCGCGAGAATGGCTAAACATCATCCAGATTTGATCTTTTGTAGAAAACAAGCTGGTGTCGGTAAGGTGTTTATTTGATGTTTAATGCATATCATTGCATTAGTACTTACTTATAATAAGCAATGATAAGTGCTGAGCTCTTGCCCTTTGTTGAAAGTGGCTGGCTTGATAAGATAGCTTGCTAGGAACAGTTAGCATACTGTAAGCACATTTATTTGCTAATTGTATTGGTTGCATACACATATTTAGCAGATTTTATTGCGGGTGTAGCGAAATGCTTGTGTTCATGACCGTAACCTGCTTCTTCATCAACCCATTAACGTTATTGATTTGCCTTCAAACCTAAATCCGTTTTATCATTTCTACCAGCATGTCACATGTGCAACCAGAGGGGAAAAAAACTCTAGACCACCTTTACTCCACACACAAAGATGCATACAAAGCTCTCCCCCGCCCTCCATTTGGCAAATCTGACCATATTTCTATCCTCCTGATTCCTGCTTACAATAAAAAAAACTAAAGCAGGATGTACCAGTGACTCGCGCAATACGGAAGTGGTCAGATGACGTGGATGCTACGCTACAGGACTGTTTTGCTAACACAGACTGGAATATGTTCCCGGGATTCATCCAATGGCATTGAGGAGTATACCGGCTTCGTCAATAAGTGCATCGACCAGAAGCCATGGATTACAGGCAACATCCGCACCGAGCTAAAGGCTAGAGCTGCCGCTTTCAAGGAGCGGGACACTTCTCCCCCCCCCCCCCCCCCCCCCCCCCCCCCCCCCCCACACCTTTATTTAACCAGGTAGGCTAGTCGAGAACAAGTTCTCATTTACAACTGCTACCTCGCCAAGATAAAGCAAAGCAGTGCGACAAAAACAACACAGAGTTACACATGGAATAAACAAACAGTCATAATACACAATAGAAAAATCTGTATACAGTGTGTGCAAATTAAGTAAGGAGGTAAGGCAATAAATAGGCCAATGGGGGCGAAGTAATTACAATTTACACTGTAGTGATATATGTGCAAGTAGAAATACTGGTGTGCAAAAGAGCAGAAAAACAAAAACACATGGGGTGAGGTAGGTAGGTAGTTGGTTGGATGGGCTATTTACAGAAGGGCTGTGTACAGCTGCAGCGATCGGTAAGTTGTTCAGATAGCTGATGCTTGAAGTTAGTGAGGGAGATATAAGTCTCCAACTTCAGTGATTTAAAAAATATATATATTTGCAATTCGTTCCAGTCATTGGCAGCAGAGAACTGGAAGGAAACGCGGCCAAAGGAGGTGTTGGCTTTGGGGATGACCAGTGAAATATACCTGCTGGAGCGCGTGCTACGGGTGGGTGTTGCTATGGTGACCAGTGAGCTGAGATAAGGCGGAGCTTTACCTAGCAAAGACTTATAGATGACCTGGAGCCAGTGGGTTTAGCAACAACTATGTAGCGAGGACCAGCCAACGAGAGCATACAGGTCGCAGTGGTGGGTAGTATATGGGGCTTTGGTGGCACTGTGATAGACTGCATCCAATTTGCTGAGTAGAGTGTTGGAGGCTATTTTGTAAATGACATCGCCGAAGTCAAGGATCGGTAGGATAGTCAGTTTTACGAGGGTATGTTTGGCAGCATGAGTGAAGGAGGCTTTGTTGAGAAATAGGAAGCCGATTTAGCTTTGGATTGGATATGCTTAATGTGAGTCTGGAAGGAGAGTTTAGTTTAGCCAGACACCTAGGTATTTATAGTTGTCCACATATTCTAAGTCAAAACCGTCCAGAGTAGTGATGCTAGTCGGGCGGGCGGGTGCGGGCAGCGATTGGTTGAAGAGCATGCCTTTGGTTTGACTAGCATTTAAGAGCAATTGGAGGCCACGGAAGGATTGTTGTATGGCGTTGAAGCTCGTTTGGAGGTTTGTTAACACAGTGTCCAAAGAAGGGCCAGATGTATACAGAATGGTGTCGTCTGCGTAGAGGTGGATCAAAGAATCACCCGCAGCAAGAGCGACATCATTGGTATATACAGAGAAAAGAGCCGGCCCGAGAATTTAACCCTGTGGCACCCCCATAGACTGCCAGAGGTCAGGACAGCAGGCCCTCAGAATTCAGTGTGTCATTCGATCTAGTGAACCAGACGAGGCAGTCATTAGAGAAACCAAGGCTGTTGAGTCTGCTGATAAGAATACGGTGATTGACAGAATCGAAAGCCTTGGCCAGGTTGATGAAGACGGCTGCACAGTATGGTCTTTTTATTGATGGCGGTTATGAAATAATTTAGGACCTTGAGCGTGGCTGAGGTGCACCCTTGACCAGTTCGGAAACCAGATTGCATAGCGGAGGGTTACGACAACACCTTTTCCCCCTCAGGAGACTGAAAAGATTTGTCATGGGTCCCCAGATCCTCAAAAAGTTCTACAGCTACACCATTGAGAGCATCCTGACCGGTTGCATCACCGCCTGGTATGGCAACTGCTCGGCATCTGACTGTAAGGCGCTACAGATGGTAGTGCGTACAGCCCAGTACATCACTTGGGGCCAAGCTTCCTGACATCCAGGACCTATATACTAGGCGGTGTCAGAGGAAGGCCCAAAAAAGTGTCAGACTCCAGTCACCCAAGTCTTAGACTGTTTTCTCTGCTACCGCACGGCAAGCGGTACCGGAGCGCCAAGTCTAGGACCAAAAGGCTCCTTAACAGCTTCTACCCCCAAGCCATAAGACTGCTGAACAACTAAACTAATCAAATGGCCACCCGGACTATTTACATTTGTAAACGCAGCAAAAAAAAGAAACGTCCCTTTTTCAGGACCCTGTCTTTCAAAGATAATTCGTAAAAATCTTAAACTTCACAGATCGTCATTGTAAAGGGTTTAAACACTGTTTCCCATGCTTGTTCAATGAACCAAAAATAATTAATGAACAAGCACTTGTGGAACAGTCATTAAGACACTAACAGCTTACAGACGGTAGGCAATTAAGGTCACATGTATGAAAACTTAAGACACTAAAGAGGCCTTTCTGACTCAAACACCAAAAGAAAGATGCCCAGGGCCCCTGCTCATCTGCGTGAACGTGCCTTAGGCATGCTGCAAGGAGGCATGAGGACTGCAGATGTGGCCAGGGCAATAAATTGCAATGTCCGTACTGTGAGACGCATAAGACAGTGCTACAGGACGGACAGCTGATCGTCCTCGCCGTGGCAGACCACATATAACAACACCTGCACAGGATCGGTACATCCAAACATCACACCTGCGGGACAGGTACAGGATGGCAACAACTGCCCGAGTTACACCAGGAATGCACAATCCCTCCATCAGTGTTCAGACTGTCCGCAATAGGCTGAGAGAGGCTGGACTGAGGGCTTGTAAGCCTGTTGTAAGGCAGGTCCTCACCAGGCATCACCGGCAACAACGTTGCCTATGGGCACAAACCCACCGTCGCTGGACCAGACAGGACTGGCAAAAAGTGCTCTTCACTGATGAGTCGCGGTTTTGTCTCACCAGGGGTGATGGTCGGGTTCGCGTTTATCGTCGAAGGAATGAGTGTTACACCGAGGCCTGTACTCTGGAGCGGGATCGATTTGGAGGTGGAGGGTCCGTCATGGTCTGGGGCGGTGTGTCACAGCATCATCGGACTGAGCTTGTTGTCATTGCAGGCAATCTCAACGCTGTGCGTTACAGGGAAGACATCCTCCTCCCTCATGTGGTACCCTTCCTGCAGGCTCATCCTGGCATGACAATGCCACCAGCCATACTGCTCGTTCTGTGCGTGATTTCCTGCGAGACAGGAATGTCAGTGTTCTGCCATGGCCAGCGAAGAGCCCGGATCTCAATCCCATTGAGCACGTCTGGGACCTGTTGGATCGGCGGGTGAGGGCTAGGGCCATTTCCCCCAGAAATGTCCAGGAACTTGCAGGTGCCTTGGTGGAAGAGTGGGGTAACATCTCACAGCAAGAACTGGCAAATCTGGTGCAGTCCATGAGGAGGAGATGCACTGCAGTACTTAATGCAGCTGGTGGCCACACCAGATACTGACTGTTACTTTTGATTTTGACCCCTCCTTTGTTCAGGGACACATTATTCAATATCACATGTCTGTGGAACTTGTTCAGTTTGTCTCAGTTGTTGAATCTTATGTTCATATAAATATTTACACATGTAAAGTTTGCTGAAATTAAATGCAGTTGACAGAAAGGATGTTTCTTTTTTTGCTGAGTTTATTTGTATTTATTATGGATCCCCATTAGCAGCAGTTACTCTTCCTGGGGTACAGCAACATTAAGGCAGTTTATACAATTGTAAAACATTACAATACATTCACAGATTTCACAACATACTGTGTGCCCACAGGCCCCTACTCCACCACTACCACATATCTGCAGTACTAAATCCGTGTGTGTGTATAGTGTGTATGTTATCGTGTCTGTGCCTATGTTTGTTGCTTCACAGTCCCCGCTGTTCCGTAAGGTGTTTTTTTTTTAATCTGTTTTTTAAATCTATTTTACGGCTTGCGTCAGTTACTTGATGTAGAATAGAGTTCCATGTAGTCATGGCTCTATGTAGTACTGTGGGCCTCCCATAGTCTGTTCTGGACTTTGAGTCTGTGAAGATACCTCTTGTGGTATGTCTTTTGGGGTATGCATGGGTGACCGAGCTGTGTGCCAGTAGTTTAGACAGACAGCTCGGGGGTGCATTCAACATGTCAATACCTCACATAAATAAAAGTAGTCATGAAGTCAATCTCTCCTCCACTTTGAGCCAGGAGAGATTGACATGCATATTATTAATATTAGCTCTCTGTGTACATCCAAGGGCCAGCCGTGCTGCCCTGTTCTGAGCCAATTGCAATTTTCCTAAGTCCTTTTTTCTGGCACCTGACCACACGACTGAACAGTAATCAAGGTGCAACAAAACTAGGGCCTGTAGTACCTGTCTTGTTGTTAAGAAGGCAGAGCATCGCTTTATTATAGACAAACCTCTCCCCATCTTAGCTACTACTGCATCAATATGTTTTGACCATGACAGTTTACAATCTAGTGTTACTTCAAGCAGTTTAGTCATTTCAACTTGCTCAATTTCCACATTATTTATTACAAGATTTAGTTGAGGTTTAGGGTTTAGTGAGTGTTTTGTTCCAAATAGTTTTAGTTTTAGAAATATTTAACTTATTCCTTGCCACCCACTCTGAAACTAACTGCAGATCTTTGAGTGTTGCAGTCATTTCAGTCGCTGTTGTAGCTGACGAGTATAGTGTTGAGTCATCCGCATACATGAAACTCTGGCTTTACTCAGTCAGTGGCATGTCGTTAGTAAAAATTGAAAAAAGCAAGGGGCCTAAACAGCTACCCTGGGGAATTTTATCTATGCATACCTCAACTAACCTGTACCCCCGCACATTGACTCGGTACCAGTATCCCCTGTATATAGCCTCGTCACTGTTATGTAAATGTATGTTACTTTTTGATTGATTGAATTTTTTTTTAAACTTTTGTTTATTTAGTACATTTTATTAACTCTATTTCTTGAAGTGCATTGTTAAGGGCTTGTAGTAAGCATTTCACGGTAAGGTCTACACCTGTGTTCGGCGCATGTGACAAAACATTTGATTTGAACGTTATAGCTATCTGATGGTGGTTATGTAGACTAGCTAGTAAGATAATAGCTCGTGATCATGACTCTCAGTTCCATTACACATGAGTCATTGGATGAAGGCGTATTCTGTAGTGGGGAGTTTTGTTAAGATCCCCGAAGCACGGTCTGAACATTTAAGTTAACATGCATCGCTTGTGGTACGGCTTTGGAAGCATAAGGAACTTATCAGCGAGAAATAATGAAGAAATTTGTTTTATACACACCTTGATAGGGTTAGTGTTCCCACACTGGCATATCTCCATGTTACACTCTTGTTTATGTTAGACGAGGCCACCACCTGTGCTAATTAGCTATCAAGCTTGCTCCTCCGAACACCTGTGTGTGTAAGCGTGACTCGGGATGTGTGGAGGAAGTGTAGTTATGTTGGATGGATCTGTGCAACACTTAGCAGTAGCAGTTTTTTTTGTTTTTGTAATTCTTTCTCACTGATGAAAGGTATGCGCTATATGTTTCGAAAGCCATATAGCAAGCGATGATTATTGATGTTTCTAAATGTTAAAACACAGCGTCGGGATTGTAGTTCACATGAGGCAGTTGTGGGCGACGCTAATAACTGAAGGGAGAAGGCAGTAAGCCCCTAGAGTTTTCGAGAGCTAGTAAGATGTCTTATTGATTGCATAACCCTTAGCTTTATGGAGCAATGCCTTTGTTGGCTAGCTACCTTATTCATGTTCACTCATTGTTTTTTGTTCTATTGTTTACCTTTCAGCTATTGGAAGATTGTGCGAGAAATGTAAGTTTCAAAAACATCTTTTACATAATG
Organism: Salmo trutta; assembly: GCF_901001165.1. Classification (NCBI taxonomy): domain Eukaryota; kingdom Metazoa; phylum Chordata; class Actinopteri; order Salmoniformes; family Salmonidae; genus Salmo; species Salmo trutta. The sequence continues at coordinate 57,857,846 of NC_042974.1, read as the reverse complement.
TTGTCCCTTTCTCCCATACAGGGTGAATTTGCTGCCCTTAAGTTTACCCTCATAACTCCTAGAGTAGAGACAGTCATCATCAACATAGGGTTTACTTTTATATGTAATTACCCCAGTTCAAAATGCCACGGCATTAAACAGTCCCATCCCCCTCTTCCCTCCTCTCCTAGGCGATGGAAAGTGTGTGATCTGTGACTCGTATGTGAGGCCTTGCACACTGGTGCGCATCTGTGACGAGTGCAACTATGGGTCCTACCAGGGGCGCTGTGTCATATGTGGAGGTCCCGGGGTGTCTGACGCTTACTACTGCAAAGAGTGCACCATCCAGGAGAAAGACGTTAGTCACCTGCTCTCTCTCTGTCTCACTCACTCCATAAAAGGTGTAGAAAAACCTTCACCCCATTCAATGCTCCCGTATAGTTTATGCAATGTTTCCAATAAACTATACAGAATCATTCAATATTGTGCTCTTCGACATATTCCGTTCTTGATCAATGTTGTGAAAAATAGATTAAGGTGCCTGAGATGCTGAGTAATGTGGTTGTCTGAGTAATGTGGTTGTACAAGTAATGTGTGGTTGTACAAGTAATAGTCATTTTGAACAATCTCAATGTAATGTGAGAATACACCAACAAGTTATTTTTTCTACTCCTCTCTACTGGATGTGACAGCGAGATGGATGCCCCAAGATTGTGAACTTGGGCAGTTCAAAGACTGACCTTTTCTATGAACGGAAGAAGTATGGCTTCAAGAAGAGGTGAAGACAGGCCTGTCCAACGAGTGCTTTGCTTCTGTTTTTTTGTATTAACGTTTTTACCTTTTTTTTGTGTGAACATGTTTTGACAATAGAATAAAGCTTTATTTTACATTACTGCTATGTACATGATTGCATTTTCCTTGTAGTTTTGGGTTAATTATCTAGTGTTAATCATTTTATGGGATGAACTGAGTTTTACACATGAATGAAATCTCATTTCATATAATGAAACTAGAACTGGGAAGAATTACCATCGGGAAAGATTGGCAATAGTTTCCCACAAATCTCTATTCCCCAAACAGTGAACTGGGGTGCCCTCTCGTGGTTTAAGGGAGATTTTCAGGGATGATTCCATCACTTGCGAATCTAATAAACCTCTGCATGCCAATTTGTTAAAAGCATGTGCTTCCACAACACTGCTGTATTCTACTGTTTATCTGTTTAATGGAGGAGTTTGAGGACCCGTTTTAGTTTTTACATGCCAAAGTGATTGCTTTTTGTAAAAACGCTTTATCTGCCTTCCCAATGAAAACTAGTTTGTAAATTCGAACATATTTTATGGAAAACAGACGTATTGTAAAAACTATTGGTCGCTAAGTCCGGAGAAATGACGGAACATGTAAAAAAAAAATGTTGGTCACTAAATACTAAATAGAAGGACCACGTAAAAACGATTGGCTGGTATGCCCTCACCTGTTTGAGCAGTCGGCTGTAAATGCCCTCACCCGCTATATACTTAACTTATGGGTTGGTTCTGTCCTCAATAGTGCTGTCCAGTTAGAACATGATGTTGAGGCCCATCACTGTACTCATGATAGTCACCACCACACACAGACACAGCTGTTTCCTTTGAAGATGTTTTGGTAATCCGAATGACTTGGAATCTTGTTATGGCTATTTCGATGCACACACAACATTCAGACATTCGTGTTACTGTCGACAATAAACAGTCCTAAGAAACATGCGCCTTCCTTCCGACGACGATAACGCTGACCTGAGTGGGCGGGTGCAGTGTCCAGACGCGCATTTTCAATCGCTCTGATTGGTTGGGAATGGCAGGTCTGTGATGGTTGAGGGATAGCTAAGGTAGGCTGAGCAGCCAAACTAACGGGACTTTAGCGAAACTGATGGGTCTGTGAGGGGAAGTTAGGCTTGTGTGATTCAGTGGTGGGAAGAAGTACCCAATTGTCATACTTGATACCTTAATAGAAAATGACTCAAGTGAAAGTCACCCAGTAAAATACTACTTGAGTTAGAGTCTAAAAGTATTTGGTTTTAAATATACTTAAGTATCAAAAGTAAATGTAATTGCTAAAATATACTTAACTATCAAAAGTAAAAGTATAAATCATTTCAAATTCCTTATATTTAGCAAAACAGCACCATTTTCTGTTTGTTTTTTTGTTACGGAGACCCAGCGGCACGCTCCAACACAGACATATTTACAAACGAAGAATTTGTATTTAGTGAGTCCGTCAGATCAGAGGCAGTAGGGATGTTCTCTTGAGAAGTGCACGAATTTCACAATTTTCCTGTCCTGCTAAGCATTAAAAATGTAACGAGTACTTTTAGGTGTTAGGGAAAATGTATGGGGTAAAAAGTACATTATTTTCTTTAGGAATGTATTGAAGTAAAAGTTGTCAAAAATATAAGTAGTAAAGAACAGATACCCCCAAAAACTACTTAAGTAGTACATTACACCACTGAAGTTAGGATGTCTTCAAATGTAGTTGTATGATTTGTAAATGGCTTTAAGCTATATCACCGCCTTCTAGTGGCCACAAATGAATGACACAAGATGTGATTCAGGACTCCAGCACTGCGGGTGGCGGTAAATCACCATTTTAACCTTTATGCTTTTTTTTCAACACAAAATAAGAATATTGACTTCTTCAAAACGGAGATGGCCTCAATGGCAAGTATGGGTAACTGCATATGTGCGAGTGTTGCCGCGAAAAAAAAGAAGTTTTGAATGGTCATTCAACTCGGAATTCCAAGTCAGGAACTTGGGCCTATTTCTAGAGCTCTAGCATTCTGACCTGAAGATGACTGACGTCATGATTTGAACTTTTTTCTACAAGTTCACAGTTATCTTAAAAGCACCATGTGGCCTCCCGAGTGGCGCAGCGGTCTAGAGGTGTCACTACAGATCCGGGTTCGATCCCAGTCGGCCGTGACCTGAAGACCCATGAGGTGGCATACAATTGGCCCAGCGTCATCTGGGTTAGGGAGGGTTTGGTCGGCTGGGATGTTCTTGTCCCATCGCGCTCTAACGCCTCCTTGTGGCGGCCGGGCGCATGCACGCTGACGCGGACGTCAGCTGTAAGGTGTTTCCTCTGACACATTGGTGCAGCTGGCTTCCGGGTTAAGCAAGCAGTGTGTCAAGAAGCAGTGCGGCTTGGCAGGGTCGTGTTTTGGAGGTCGCATGGCTCTCAACCTTCGCCTCTCCCGATTCCGTACAGGAGTTGCAGTGATGGGACAAGACTGTAACTACCAATTGGATATCACAAAAAAGGGGTAAAAAAAATAAAAGCACCACGTGTCTGAAAGTGGGCATTGCGAAATAAGTGGGAGGGTCAACATATGGAAACAACAGCAAATTGGGCAGATTGGTTGCAACGCAAGACAAATAAAATTGTATTTGTTGCATACACAGTTTAGCGGGTGCAGCGAAATGCTCATGTTCCCAGTTCCTATCAATCAATGCAGTAAATGTCCACAAGCACACAATAATCCAAAATGTGAAAGAGAGCGATCCGGCTCAAAGTATTTTACTGGTTTGTGACTCACTGACACCGCCCCCGGTTAGAGGGGAATAAAGCAGTCCAAGAGTTAATACACCCCGGAACTTTATTCAATCACAGTAGAAGATAAAAATAGGATGCAAAGTGAGAGAGATAGTGGAATAGAATTGGAATGGTAGTGGTTCTGTAACAGGAGAAACAGGTAACCCAGTCCACTGTACACAATAGTATAACTGAGAGTACAAGTAGAGCAACAAGGCTATTAACAAGAGAAGGACTGTATGCAAATGTATATGCTACCTGCAGGGTAGAGTACCCAGTGGTAGCCGGCTGGTGATTGAGGGGCAGAGTACAGGGTGGAAGCCGACTAGCAGTGGCTGTTTAACAGTTTGATGGCCTAGGGATAGAAACTGTTTATCAGTTTCTCGTTCCCAGCTTTGATGCACCTGTACTGTCTCCGCCTTCTAGATGGTAGTGGGGTTAACAGGCCGTGGCTCGGGTGGCTGAGGTCCTTGATGATCTTCTTGGCCTTCTTTTGACACCGGGTGCTGTAGATGTCCTGGAGGGCAGGCAGTGTGCCCCCGATGGTGTGTTGGGCTGACCACACCACCCTCTGGAGAGCCCTGCAGTTGTGGACGGTGCAATACAGCCCGACAGGATGCTCTCAATGGTGCATCTGTAGAGGTTTGTGAGGGACTTTGGGGCTGCTTGCTGTTTCCTTGTAGCATTTTAGCTAAACTGGCTAGGATTATTAACGTGGGAGGTTAGGAGAAGAGTTAGGCTTAGCTAAAATGCTATGAGGAAGTAACAAAACAGACTTGAGTATCAACCAATCTGTCCAATTAGCTATTATGTTTCCATACACCCACGTATGTTGTTCCTCCCAATTATTTTGCAACACCACTTTCAGAAACACTCCACATATGCAGTTATGACTCCTCTATAGTGCTGCCTATGCTATCACAGACACCATAATGAGACAAATATAAAGATGAGTCCTCTAACTATGGTTGGTCCCATCGCATAACCTCATGGACTACCCACTGGGCACAGATGTCAGTTCAATGTCTAGTTTAGATTTACACCTTTGGTTGAGTTAAATTCAGCGTTTCATGGTTTCTCCCAGTCTCAGAGAGAGGTTTATGCAACAGTGACAATGTGTTAAACACCTGGCATGGCCAGAAGTTTCTTTTAAGACCAAGTGAAATGCCATAAATGTCCTAATGTTGACTTTTTGCAAGTCCGATCAGTTTTCCACGTTGATTCAACGTCACACTGATTGTTTGTGTGGAAATGACATGGAAATAACATTGATTCATCCAGGTAAAACGTCATGTATCATCGGTCAATTGTGACTGGCTGACTGATCTACAATAAATAATGAGTAGTTATTTATGATGCAAGGTTCGTTGTAGATCTGTCAGTCGATAGTCGTCTGTAATTTCAATCAAGCCCTATTACTTGCTGGTCTTGGCCAGTTCCTCATCATTTCTTCCTCCCCATCTCCCCCAACAGATGGCATCGTTTCAGAGAGAGGCTTATACAACAGTGACTGAATGTGTTACACAACACCTGGCATGGACAGATGTTTCCTTTCAGACCAAGTAGAATGCCAAAAAAAGAGCCAATGGATAAACTCTGTCCTGAAAGGGTATTCATGGTGTGTTCCTTTGTCTGGCTGGTTTCTTCTAAAGACTGTCATATGTCAGCTTTTACCCAGTGCCTCATGAAAGTAGATGGTATTACAGAGAGACAGGGTGTCATATTACACTCAAACATGTAATTTAGCCACAAAACAACACCTTCACTGTGCGCTCAGTTTTCAACAATGCTTTATTCATATACAGGGCATACGTTATCCACACATAAAATGCCACAAAATTTGTATACAACATTTAAAAAAATGTGATAATTCTCCAACAGTTCTAAGAATTTTCCCTGCACTAGTTGTACAACATATGTGCACATTTTCTTAAAATGTTGTAGCAGGTTGTAGCACAATACTTTTTCCCCAAACAATATTGAACATGTCAGGAAGTGTGCTAATGTTTAGCGGTAACCCAATCAAGTCAGTGTTTTACTGACATTGTTTACTGGTTTATGGAAATCAAGATATTATTTTATATTCCATAAAACTTACATCGTCTACCAGCTTTTCCAAATCAAAATCTTGGAAAGCTTTCCTACATTATTAATGAAAGCCCGAATGATGTTACATAATTTTGTGCAGATATCAGCTTTGAGCACTGATCTAGAGTTATAGTGTATTATAACGGCCAACGGAATTCATATATAAGAGCAGAAAATACTGGTTATTTAAGCCAGGGTAACAATGAATTTAGTTGGAAACTGACCCTAGAGAGAAGGCTAAAGACTGGAAGAACTCTAACACACAAAGGGTTGTCTTATCTTGTCCAGATTTAGCAAACAACCAATAAATGAATCTTTCAATTTGAATGAGTTTCTCATCTGTTAACACACACAAAACCAACTTTCAAATATCTTTACAAAAATAAAATCCAGACTACTTTCCAGAGGTAAATCTTCAAAGAATTTCCCCAAACATGAGCTGGAAGCACTGCAATCACCTATTTTCCTCTTATTACATCAGCAGGTATTAGGAACGTGACAAGCGGGCTTGGTAACAAGGAAACACACAGGCCAAAGGGCAAAACCCAGGAGACAGAAACCCTGAAAGGAGACTTGAGTTTTGGGGTCTAATATGGTAATGTAAACAGACACTGGGCATTGCAATGAGTCGGCTGAAGACACTTGGAGGTCCTTGTTGAAACTGTGAGGCCCAGTTCAAACCACATTGATGAGTTGAGAAACTTCCTGGTTTTACCAAAAGGAATTTCAAAAACAGCAACATTTATCAAAAGCAATTTAAAAAAACTTCAATATACAAACTTAACCAAATTTCAGGTGTAGCCTGTTTTCCAGTTTCATATGAGGTAACTAAAATGTATTCTACTCATTGCAGACGGAGCACAAGCACAATAACATTTCACCTTTTTACATTGAGTGTGATAACTGTCCATATCTGCATGTCTGTAGAAGATCAAGGTCCCAGAGAAGTTGGATAAACTGCTTTCCAAGCATTCCAAAGTAGTAAACAGGAGCGAGGTTGGAGTTTTACTTTTGGTTGAACACATACTAACTGCAGAAAACTCATAAATTGCACTATTATGTCATAGATACTGTAAGTCAACTGGTTTATAATGTTTTTGTATCGAGTTATATTTCGAACTAAGGAAAAAGTCTAGAAAATATAGCTCTGCAACTATTTACATGCATTTAGTGGGTTCTATACTGTACACCACTTTTTGAAGCATTTCTTAATAAAAACCACAAAACACTGAGAACCTGAAGAGTGAATCAATTTCCTTGAAATGACAAGGATCGAAGAGCAGTGGACAATTGACTGAAGACAGAGAGACTGAAATATTACAAATCATTATGTACAGTTTGGAGCAAGTTTTAACATGTACTTATACAGGAAGAGATTTGTATTGAAGGTCTTCCTGACATGGTTTTAAAACAACTACCAAGCAGTAATAGTCCCCTGATTAAGTTGAGTTATTGGATTTGAAGGTTATTTATGTATTTTATTTAACCTGTTTTTTTTGCAGGGGGAGTCCCATTGAGACCAAAGTTCACAGTAAAAGTATAAGCCATGCTAGTTTAGACTAAAACCCTAAAAGATAAAAATCCTTTTCAGCTTACTTAGTAAAATGTCACCCACCCTCACCCCACCAATTTCAATCCCTCAAAATATGAACACAATTATCTTCTTACTGGCCAATGGTGTACAAAACATGACCAAAAATACACTCATTGTAGTGCATTGAAATAAGCACTTAAATATGAAAATCGACTCACACAAGTTTTAAAAACAATAAGCAGGGGTCTTCCACATTCCTCTTCATCATCTGATCCATCAATCCATTCGACTCATTTATTCACTTGTTTTGCCACAAATAAACTCACTAGTAGCCTACTTGTCTTCCAGTGGTGCACTTGAAAGAAAAGAGAAAAAGTAGATGATTTACCAGGAGAGGAGGAGTTAACATGAGGTGAAGAGGGGAGGGTTAACGTTTCATTATCACATGAAGTGCAACAGTGGGTATTCACAACTGATTCCTGACCACAATAAACTAAGGATGTTACTACTTAGTGACCTGACCAAAATGAAGTGACTGGCTGATGCAATCTGTGTTTGGTCCCTTACAGCTCTCCAAATTTGGCCGCGTAGCGGGCTACGACATTCTTGCTGCGGGCAAAGTCCTTCCGTAGCTCGCCCACTTCCTGTCGTAGCGCCGTGTTCTCGCGCTCCAGGAACGCCGCCCGCACTGTGATCTGGTTCTCCTTGAGTCGCCGCGCGTCCCGGGAACGCTTCGCTGCCACATTGTTCTTCTTCCTCCTCTGCCAGTACTTTTCATCCTGGTGAGGAGAGAGAGGTGTAGAGGGGGAAAGAGAAAGAGCAGAGAGTACCGGGAGAAAGAGAGAGAGAACAAGGTTGTTATTGAAAGCGATCTTGATGCTGAGAGCATGCTTTCAATTCAATGTCGCTGCTAAGTTATTGAAAGCGTCCTTGAAAAGCAAACTCTTGTTTTCACTCACTGGTGAATTTATTTAAAGCGACCTTCAGAATGGCTGAACGCTCTATGAACTAACTGATGGTACTGTAATACAAAATTAAATATTACAATAATTTTTTTATAAACAAAATCCAATTCCTCTTCTTGGAATTAGAAAAAGCTGTGTACACCTACCTACATACCAAACCCACATGTCCAGCCTCCATGTCTCTGATTTACCTTAGAATCCTCAGGTACATACACCTTCTTGGCCTTCTTGATCATCGGTTGAGGTTTGAGTTCCTCCTCTGAGAACTTGTGTTTGCGTGGGTTGAACAGCTCTCCTCCAGGAACACTGGACAGGACCAGGTCGGTAGGATCTGGGTCAAAGTTCACGTCCACCTCAATCTCCTCTGGGTCAGTGGGTTCAGGGGTCAGCCTGTCCTTGTCTGTCACCACCTCTGTGGGGGAGACACAGGTGACCAAGTATACCGTTTGGGTTAATGGGAAAATGCTACTATCAGTTTTAAGGGTTAGTAAATAAATGCTCCTGGTGTAAATGGGACATTCTATTATGTGAGACTGCAAGTAATGTAAGTCCTGTTCCAGAACCATATATTTGGCTATATCCTGTTTATATCCTGAACTGGAGTAGATTTCAATAAATCCAGTGACTCAAATTGGCAGAAATCAAGTTAAAGACTTCTACATTTGATAAGGATGGCCTCCACGGAGCCCAGCCCACGTCTGTTGGTCAGCATTGCTACGATCTATTTTCACCACCATCTACAGCAGCGACAGTGCATACTGCCTTGAATGACATTCAAAACACACAAGCATGTGTTTCCCTGTACATGTGTCGTGTGTCCTTGGTGCTCAGACTATCTATATGGCAGAACTGAGAACAACTTACTTGGTTTACTTTGATCTTTAATGCATTTTTCCTCACTTTTTGTATTACTTACACATTATACCATGTAACTACCAGTGTAACAACACTAACAGACTAATATTTAAATGCACAAGGTCCTAAAGGTCTCACAGCTGTCAGCCTACCTGTGTCGTCTGCGATGTCAACACTGTTGAGGGTGATAGTGACCCCTTCTTCCTCACACTGATCCAGCTCCAGGATTGGCAGCAGGGAAATGGGGGCGGCTGGGGCTCTCTTGGGCTTGGCTGTCATGGTGGTAGGCATCTCTGTCTTCCCTGCATTCTCCACGTTGAGAGCATCGTCCAGGGACGAGGGCGAGGTGGAGATGCCATTCTCCATGAGGAACTCCTCCAGGTCCATGTACTCCAGGTGGAAGGTCTCCCCATTGTACGGGATAGTCTTATCCCAGATGGCAGGGGTCAGGGCGGCCGACGGACCCATCCCACTCCCTCCTTCAAGGTCCACATTGTCCCCCATAAGCAGCTTCTCCTTGTCATTGTCTGTGGCAGCAAAACAGCATTGGTTAATTTTATGAGTTATGGCAGGCTGGATAAAACAAATGGAGAAGACAGTCATTGGAAAAGGGTTTATTTGACATGGTCATTCAGTAGATTGTAAATGGCTTTCGATAAAACACTCAGGACATACATACATACATACATACATACATACATACATACATACATACCATACATAGTCCATGTGACAATCTAGCCCACAAGTATGATCATGCAGGGTTCATGTTTCAAACAATGGACGAGATATGATGAAATACTACATCAGAATTGGGTAGAAGGGGGACCTTGACACTACTACATTTACATTTAAGTCATTTAGCAGACGCTCTACTAGACAGAAAAATGTGACCTACTAATAGTGGTTCCAGTAAAGTTACGGAGTTGTGATGAGGTTTAGAGAGGAATTTACTGTCAACTAGCCTTATGTTATTTTTAGTGCTACATTGATATTGATTACGCCAATGTTGTTGGCGCTTGCAAGAAAGACATTTCACTGTACTTGTGCACTTGACATTAAAAATGGTGTGCTGTCTGCGAACCCCAGAATTAAAGTGTAGCTACCCAATTTTAGTTTCAATTCAGATGAAGGGATAGCTGAATTCGTACAGATAATAACACTATAAAAACAACAGACAGAAAGGGTGTGATTCTGTGTACCAATTTCCAACATCGCATACGTTGTATTCGCATTCGGCTTTCTCCGGCACAATTCGGCCTCTTCTCAGTTATTTTCCTATAACAAACGATGCGTTCAAACCCCACACAGAGAAGCATCTAGACTAGACTTACCATCGTCGTCCTCGAGTAAATTCGGTGGGGGCATTTCCATTATTTTCTTCAATACCACGGGAAAAGCACCCGGTGACCCCATGAAGGTTTCCAGTGTGGTGGTGATCGGCTCTCCTGACATGTTTTACGGCAATTACGCAAAAACTAATTTTAAGATAGGCTCCTTCAACAATGAAGCATAGGCTAATGTAACAGAATATCCTCTCGGTGAAACAAAAGTATCCGTTAGTGAAACTGCAATTTGGCTAAATGTTACAATGTAACAGCGAACGACACGACATTAGACTACCTCTTCAGAGTATGACCTGACTACAAATAACGCAACAAAAAACGTTTTGTTGCTCAACAGAAACCGCACCTCTTGAGTAGAAAATATACAATAGCCCTGTTCTGATTGGTTCTTTTCTTCTCTTCCTTTATGAATATTAACATTCTCTGAGCAACCATTGGTTGACCGAATTATATATCTGTTGTAACTCTGCATAAATTAGAGGAAAACGTGTTTGGAGGGTGGAACAACTTCAATGAGACATACATACATACATACATACATACACACACACACACACACACACACACACACACATACACATACGTTAGACTTAGACAGTCACTTAGGAAAGCAAATGTTGGTAGAGTTGGCGTGTAGTTACAGTACCTTACAGCTACGCATGCAGTGTCAAAATGTACTTTGACAATTGCCCCAATTTCTCTAGGAACAAATGTGTTTCTAGGCCTATTTATTTTACCAGCTATTCAGGGCATCAAACAATAATCTATAGGCGGTATGACTCCTTTGTGAGAAAATAACATTTGTTTTATTGTCTAGCCTATGCCATATAACATAGCAATTGTGAGTCATAAATTGCCCGGTTTCCCAAAATCATTTTAAGCCTAAAATAAAAGGAAACCGAGCCCTGGTTCATTCGCTTCGTTCTCACATGGCAACACGTGTGCCATCATCGTATGCTAAAATAAAACACGGAGACCAATGAAGACAGAGCATTGAGCGCCTACTATTCAAATTGAGTACACGTGAAGGACCGGTCTGCTCTGTTGCATTGCCCCGGGGGAGGTGCGGAGCTATGCGATTTGAGACAGGTCGCTATTTTACTGGCATTTTACCTTGACACATTTTTTTCAGTCACTGTATTTATGGACACATCTCCGTACGATATTGTGCCACATTAAGCATGATACTTTACTATAAACACTACACTTGTCTAGACACATATATTCAGACATGGGCTAGTCCATAGGGCGGCGCACAATTGGCCCAGCGTCGTCCGGGTTTGGCCGATGTAGGCCCATCATAGTAAATAAGAATTTGTTCTTAACTGTCTTGCCTAGTTAAATAAAGGTTAAATAAAACATACACAAATGTAATTATGAGCCGTCCTCCCCTCAGCAGTCTCCACTGATATGCACCATGAAAACCAAATGCACAAGCCCTTACTAAAAACATTATTCTAAATTGTGAGTTGTCAAACATTTGTTTTCAAACTGATCAAGCAGAGGCAAGGACAGCATTCATGTATTGTAGTTGTTTTTAAGGGGCATTACTGCAAGAGTAGAGTGTGCTGTACTGTCAGTATAGCATAGCTCTTCCCACCAGCCTCCTCTGACACAGAACTAGTCCAGCATCCACACCATAGCACAAGAGGAGAAAACAGAGATGCTGTCCACTGCCATGTCTTTATGACACCTTCATAAACCCTTTACAAGGCCTTCATAGATGCTTCACAAATTATTGAAAAGCTGTTAATAGTCCTAATATACAGTATAAAATGGCGCCGAAGAGGATGGCTGACGTTTTACATGCTCCTAACCAATTGTGCTTTTTTGTTAGTTTTTTTGCATTGTTTGTAACTTATTTTAACTTATTTTGTACATAATGTTGCTGCTACCATCTCTTATGACCGAAAAAAACTTCTGGACATCAGTGATTACTCCCCACGAACTGGAAGAAGCTTTTTCCTTTAACGAGTCCGACAAGAAGGATATACTGCTCTCCCGGGTACAGGCTCAAATCCGTGCAATTTGTGTGTTGAAAAGACGGAGGAAAAGAGGACGCAGATCAGGCTGCCTTCTAAGAATCCGTAGTCAAGCGAGTAAACTCCCACTGCCATCTGCCCTACTTGCTAACATGCAATCATTGGAAAATAAAATTGATGACCTACGATTAACGATTATCCTACCAACAGGACATTAAGAACTGTAATATCATGGCTGAATGACGACACGGCTAATATAGAGCTGGCGGGATTTTCCTTGCACCGGCAGAACAGAGAAGCTACGTCTGGTAAGACGAGGGGTGGGTGTGTGTGTCTTTTTGTAAATAACAGCTGGTGCACAATGTCTAATATTAAAGAAGTTGAGGTATTGCGCGCCTGAGGTAGAGTACCTTATGATAAGCTGTAGACCACACTATCTTCCTAGAGAGTTCTCATCTATATTTTTTTGTAGCCGTCTATTTACCTCCACAGACCGGCACTAAGACCACACTCAACCAACTCTATAAGGCCATAAGCAAACCAGAAAATGCTCATCCAGAAGCAGCGCTCCTAGTAGCCGAGGACTTTAATGCAGGCAAACTTAAATCAGTTTTACCAAATTTTTACCAGCATGTCACATGTGCAACCAGAGGGGAAAAAACCCTCTAGACCACCTTTACTCCACACACAGAAATGCATACAAAGCTCTCCCCCGCCCTCCATTTGGCAAATCTGACCATAATTCTATCCTCCTGATTCCTGCTTACAAGCAAAACCTAAAGCAGGAAGTACCAGTGACTTGCTCAATACGGAAATGGTTAGATGACGCAGATGCTACGCTACAGGACTTTTTTGCTACTACAGACTGGAATATGTTCCAGGATTCATCCAATGGCACTGAGGAGTATACCACCTGTCATCGGCTTCATCAATAAGCGCATCGACGACGTCACCCCTACAGTGACCATATGTACATATCCCAACCAGAAGCCATGGATTACAGGCAACATCCGCATCGAGCTAAAAGGTAGAGCTGCCGTTTTCAAGGAGCGGGTCTCTAACCCGGAAGCTTATGAGAAATCTCGCTATGCCCTCCGACGAACCATCAAACAGGCAAAAGTCAATTCAGGACTAAAATCGAGTCATACTACACCGGCTCTGACGCTCGTCGGATGTGGCAGGGCTTGAAAACTATTACGGACTACAAAGGGCAACCCAGACACGAGCTGCCCAGTGACGCGAGCCTACCAGACAAGCTAAATGCCTTTTATGCTCGCTTCGAGGCAAGCAACCCTGAAGCATGCACGAGAGCACCAGCTATTCTGGATGACTGTGTGATAACACTCTCGGTAGCCGATGTCAGCAAGACCTTTAAACACAGGTCAACATTCACAAAGCCGTGGGGCCAGATGGATTACCTGGACGTGTACTCAAAGCATGCGCAAACCAACTGGCAAGTGTCTTCACTGACATTTTCAACCTCTCCCTGACTGAGGTCTGTAAAACCTACATGTTTCAAGCAGACCACCATAGTCCCTGTGCCTAAAGAAGCGAAATTAACCTGCCTAAATTATTACCGCCCCGTACCACTCACGTAGGAAAGCCATGAAATGCTTTGAAAGGCTGATCATGGCTCACATCCTCCCGGATACCCTAGACCCACTTCATTAGTCATTAGGTTTTACAGTGCCTTCAGAAAGTATTCATACCCCTTGACTTATTCCACATTTGTTTGTGTTACAGCCTGAATTCAAAATGTATTAAATAGATTTTTTTTCTCTCACCCATTTACACACAATACCCCATAATGACAAAGTGAAAATGTTTTTCGAAATGTATTGAAAACAAAATATCTCACTTACATAACTATTCACACTGCTGAGTCAATACTTTGTAGAAGCACCTTTGGCAGCAATTACAGCTTCTGAGTCTTTCTGGGTCAGTCTAAGGGCTTTCCACACCTGAATTGTGCTACATTTGTCCATTATTCTCTTCAAAATTATTCAAGCTCTGTCAAATTGGTTGTTGGTCATCGCTAGACAACCATTTTCAGGTCTTGCCATAGATTTTCAAACAGATTTAAGTCAAAACTGTAAGTCGGCCACTCAGGAACATTCACTGTCTTCTTGGTAAACAACTCCAGTGTAGATCTGGCCCTCTGTTTTAGATCATTGTCCAGCTGAAAGGGTAATTCATCTCAAAGTGTCTGGTGGAAAGCAGATTGAACCAGGTTTTCCTCCAGGATTTTGCCTGTGCTTAGCTCCGTTCCATGTATTTTTTATCAACAAAAAAAACTCCAGTCCTTAACGACTACAAGCATACACATAACAAGACGCAGCCACCACTATGCTTGAAAATATGGAGTGGTACTCAGTAATGTGTTGTATTGACAAAAAGTAAATTGCCTTGCCACATTTTTTGCAGTATTACTTTAGTGCCTTGTTGCAAACAGGATGGATGTTTTGGAAAATACATATCCCACCTCGCACTGCCTGGCAGGTGAGCTGTGTGCAATGAATTAAGTGCTGATAGATTCATTTTTGGAGGCGCTGCAGACAGCTATGTAGATTGTTAGCCATTTAGTTGACAGCTGTGGCTAGCCAAAAAGGATTCGTTTTGAAAGTTGGATCATCTTATCCTGAGGCTTTAAAAGTGTTCATAAATTATGATTTTGAACATTCAAAGCAACTGGGAAACGTGGACAGGTTGCATCATTAGTCATTAGGTTTTACAGAGGCTTTAAAAGTATTGTTGTCACCTTAGCTTTCTATATAACTTCTCAGTGATAGGAAGCACGAGCACCACCAATCAGCCTACACACCCGTCGTCACTATGACAACTAGTGTAGCCATGTCAGCAAATGACTGCTGTTTGAAAACACACACACATCCGATTTGGTGTTTGGACATTCCAAAACTGATTTGAGCGTTAAAGCCTGCAGTGTGAACAAGGCTATAGTCAATTGCACAACTGAATTCATTCAACCGAAATGTCTTCCGCATTTAACCCTCTGAATCAGAGAGGTGCAGGGGCTGCCATAATCGAGATCCACGCCAGGGGAGCAGTGGTTTGGTTAACTGCCTTGGTCAAGAGCAGAACTGCAGATTTTTCCACCTTGCCGGCTCAGGAATTTGAACCAGCAACCTGTCTTTTACTGGCCCAACGCTCTAAACCTATAGCCTACCTCGAACCAGCCACCGTTCGGTTACTGGCCCAACGCTCTTTCTTACACGATAGGCTTATCTGAGGTCGTTCTTGTAACCAAGTTGCCAAGGCTAGAAGATACTGTCAAAATGGCACCAGGATTTTATTAATGTTACTCAATATATAGGATACGCAGGGAGAAATCACTCAAATGTTGTATATATAGTCGAAGAGCCTGTTAACATACATTTATTGAAAACAAACGTACTGTATCAAATATGTTTTGAGTTGCAACATTGTCGCGCGTGGATTCATTTACTACCGTGCTGGGAAAATATTATTCCTGATCATTCAGTCACAATGCAATTTATTGACAATTTGCACACAAAAAAATACGATTATTTCGCTTCTTCTTACCGTTGTAATCAAGGGTAGGAATAGTGAAGGGATCATCAAGCAGAGCTTTGAAAATCTCCGGAATCTCAAAATAAGACATATTTCTCGACTTTTCTAAACGCTTGAAAAGATAACCTGGTCTGACTATCAATTAAAAGCTGGAGCAGATATATGAAGGTGACAAGATTTATCAACGCTTCCAAGTTAAACAGAAGACAAAAAATTCACATGTACAGCGAAATGTTGATGAACTGAGAAAACTGAAACTTTTTTTCACGACCACAAGGATTGTATGGTAGCCTGTCCCGCCCCCTTAGCGCCTTGTTTTTCCATTGGTTTTTTCCCCCAAGCCTGGCTGATCTAGCCAATTACTGCCAGGTATTCACACACAATTATAATGCCAACGACGGAAAGATTCGTGATAGGTTTCTGCTTTTGTCTGACAAAATGGAAAGCCAATTTGAAGCGTTTACCATATTACCCAAAGAAAATAAGAACAGCTATATGGGGCTCCCGAGTGGCGCAGCGGTCTAAGGCACTGTATCTCAGTACTTGAGATGTCACTACAGACGCCTTGGTTCAAATCCAGGCTGTATTACAACTGGCCGTAGTTGGGAGTCCCATAGGATGGCGCACAATTGGCCCAGCTTCGCCGATACATAGCTTCCTGTCAGCTTGATTGTAGCCATACTAGCATTGAAGTCTCTCCTTTTATCATTATCTCAGTAAATTAATATAATCATATTTCTATAGCGTTTTTTTTATCATTCTTGTTGAAAGTTCTGTTTATCCGTTCTGTTACTGATTTTTGTAATTCAATTATTGTGTTCTGTGTCTTTTTTTGTCTCTTAGCTAGCTAGCTATTAACATGCTAACTAGTAAGGTGGCTGGCAATTAGCCAACGCCCCCCACCCTTACCGACCATGCACTAGCGGTTCTGGGGGGAGGGGGGGGGCAGAGTGCCCCTGTGTAACAGTATAGCTTCCGTCCCTCTCCTCGCCCCAACCTGGGCTTGAACCAGGGACTCTGCACACATCAACACACCAAGCATCGTTAGGACATTTACTGAAAGCTGTAACATAGTTTAAGACATGTCTTTTACAGTAGCTAGTTAACATTATGATTGCTCATTCTTTTTATTCCAAACCGTTTCGAACAGGGACAAAGTGACAGGAGAGGTCAGCATAAGGGTTTGCCGCTACAGGTCCATGAGGAAAAATGAGAAACCACACAGTTTGAGTGTAGGGTGAAAAGTCAGCTGTTTGTCACACTACAGTCGTGGCCAAAAGTTTTGAGAATGACACAAATATTAATTTTCACAAAGTCTGCTGCCACAGTTTGTATGATGGCAATTTGCATATACTCCAGAATGTTATGAAGAGTGATCAGATGAATTGCAATTAATTGCAAAGTCCCTCTTTGCCATGCAAATGAACTGAATCCCCCCAAAACATTCCCACTGCATTTCAGCCCTGTCACAAAAGGACCAGCTGACATCATGTCAGTGATTCTCTCGTTAACACAGGTGTGAGTGCTGACGAGGACAAGGCTGGAGATCACTGTCATGCTGATTGAGTTCGAATAACAGACTGGAAGCTTCAAAAGGAGGGTCAACCATGGTTACCTGCAAGGAAACACGTGCCGTCACCATTGCTTTGCACAGAAAGGGCTTCACAGGCAAGGATATTGCTGCCAGTAAGATTGCACCTAAATAAACTATTTAACGGATCATCAAGAACTTCAAGGAGAGCGGTTCAATTGTTGTGAAGAAGGCTTCAGGGCGGCCAAGAAAGTCCAGCAAGCGCCAGGACCGTCTCCTAAAGTTGATTCAGCTGCGGGATCGGGGCACCACCAGTACAGAGCTTGCTCAGGAATGACAGCAGGCAGGTGTGAGTGCATCTGCACGCACAGTGAGGCGAAGACTTTTGGAGGATGGCCTGGTGTCAAGAAGGGCAGCAAAGGAGCCACTTCTCTCCAGGAAAAACATCAGGGACAGACTGATATTCTAGAAAAGGTACAGGGATTGGACTGCTGAGGACTGGGGTAAAGTCATCTTCTCTGATGAATCCCCTTTCCGATTGTTTGTGGCATCCGGAAAAAAGCTTATCCGGAAGAAGACAAGGTGAGCGCAACCATCAGTCCTATGTCGTGCCAACAGTAAAGCACCCTGAGACCATTCATGTGTAGGGTTGCTTCTCAGCCAAGGGAGTGGGCTCACTCACAATTTTGCCTAAGAACACAGCCATGAATAAAGAATGGTACCAACACATCCTCAGAGAGCAACTTCTCAAAACCATCCAGGAACAGTTTGGTGACGAACAATGCCTTTTCCAGCATGATGGAGCACCTTGCCATAAGGCAAAAGTGATAACTAAGTGGCTCGGGGAACAAAACATCGATAGTTTGGGTCCATGGCCAGGAAACTCCCCAGACCTTAATCCCATTGAGAACTTGTGGTCAATCCTCAAGAGGCGGGTGGACAAACAAAACCCCACAAATTCTGACAAACTCCAAGCATTGATTATGCAAGAATGGGCTGCCATCAGTCATGATGTGGCTCAGAAGTTAATTGACAGCATGCCAGGGCGGATTGCAGAGGTCTTGAAAAATAAGGGTCAACACTGCAAATATTGACTCTTTGCATCAACTTCACGTAATTGTCAATAAAAGCCTTTAACCCTTTTGAAATGCTTGTAACTATACTTCAGTATTCCATAGTAACATCTGACAAAAATATCTAAAAACACTGAAGCAGCAAACTTTGTGGAAATTAATATTTGTGTCATTCTCAAAACTTTTGGCCATGACTGTACATGCCGGTTATACAGTCAGAAATGAAGCCTAGTCTTAGACTAAGAAGTTCCTGTCAATGAAGATCTGCATTAAGAGGCATTGCTTAGTCTAGGACTAGGCCTAACCCATGTCTATGAAACCGTTCTTAGTGTAGTAATTGTTCAGTTGTCTTCCTTGCTGTTTATGGTAACTCTTATGTTGGACGCATTAGATTAAATTTAAACAAGGGCATATACCCTTAATGGAAAAGTTTAAACCCGTACTGCTGTATTGAATTTAGTGGCTGTTGCATGTTGTGCCAGTCATGTCTGTTTGCTGGTCGTGACACTTGTTGAGTGATTTTATAGTCTAATCATTTTATTTTTATATCCCCACGTAGGTTGTACTGAAGACCTCTGAGCCAGTAACAATGCCAACATCACTGTTCATGTGTTGCTGGCACTGCACTATGCAACCACACAGTTGCATTACTATTCCAGTCTGCACACTATTCCCAGATGGGAACATCAGTCGTCCCACCTGTGCACAGCTGCACAAAGGCCGAGCAGCAGTGGCATAAGCCAAGGACCATGGTATGTTTTAATAGCTATACCACATATCAACATCATATGTTTATAATCACATCATAATGCTAATAAATGATTTAATGAAAACTTAAATCGTCTCATGATTAGATCTAGAATTGTGCCCCTGTACTGTCTTTTTACAGGGTCCGCAACCTGAACCCATAGGCAAAATTATCATCACCAAGCCCATCAAAACTCACATGGCAGAAGGCGGGATTAGGTGAGTATTCCCTAAAAGCCAGTATAGTAGGTAGTAGCTGGTCATATCCTATTACACTTTGACGATATAAAATTATTTAATTTCAGGTGGTTTCAAGTACATGGTTTAGATTGGCTAACCACAGCAGCTGCTTTGCAGAAGTACACTCTACAGAGCCCTTCTTGGAACGCTCCTGAAGAGACATACAAGAGCTTTGACCCTCTATCCAAGCCATTGATCTGCAGCATGGGGATGTCTGCTGAAAAGCTTTTAGTCGACTCCCACTTTGGAAAGGTACAGGTGGGGAGCCTCCTGTCTTACCAGAAGCCTCCAATCACATGACACATAGTTCACCATATGGAGACACCACCATTCCCTTCACTGCCCCTGGATGGCTACAGGCTGGATAGCAACTTTCAAGGCTGCACATTTGTGGTCAGTGAAGAAGACCAGTTTCACATAGTCTCTTCAGGTGAGAGAATACATAGAGACCCAGTGGTGTTCTCACTAATTAGAGAGAAGGGTGACCGGTACTACTTATGTGTACATGCAAAAGTTCTTAGGCAGGAAATACTAAATAACAAGGGACAGGCTCCTTTATCTTTCAATTAATGAAAGAGAAACAAACCAACAAATCTGTCTGTGCAATTAATCATTTAAAATAATTCAGTTACATTTTTCTGTTCTCTTGTCACTGTCAATAAACTCTTAATAATATTTTGTTTGGAGTATTTATTTATTTCACCTTTATTTAACCAGGTAGGCAAGTTGAGAACAAGTTCTCATTTACAACTGTGACCTGGCCAAGATAAAGCAAAGCAGTTCGACACATACAACACAGAGTTACACATGGAGTAAAATAAACAGTCAATAATACAGTAGAAAAATAAGTCTATATACAATGTGAGCAAATGAGGTGAGATAAGGGAGGTAAAGGCAAAAAAGGCCATGGTGGCAAAGTAAATACAATATAACAAGTAAAACACTGGAATGGTAGATTTGTAGTGGAAGAAAGTGCAAAGTAGAAATAATGGGGTGCAAAGGAGCAACATAAATAAATACAGTAGGGGAAGAGGTAGTTGTTTAGGCTAAATTATAGATGGGCTATGTACAGGTGCAGTAATCTGTGAGCTGCTCTGACAGCTGGTGCTTAAAGCTAGTGAGGGAGATAAGTGTTTCCAGTTTCAGAGATTTTTGTAGTTCGTTCCAGTCATTGGCAGCAGAGAACTGGAAGGAGAGACGGCCTAAGGAGGAATTGGCTTTGGGGTGACCAGAGAGAGTATAAGCAGATGTGTTTATTAACAATAAATTGACTACAGGGTGTTAGACAATGTGGTTGGTCACAGCAAAAAAAGGAAAGATGCATTGCAGTAGTAGCTCATTGCTCCTTGGCCCATGCCTTCACAAGAGCCCGACACTGGTAGTTGCGTGAGAAGGCAAGCCACAGCCCAGATGCAGTTGATGCTTCCCATCAGTGACATGGTAATATTCCACTGGAATAGCAAAGGTACTGCTCCCTTCTTCAGACGTCGAAGCCCACTAGAAGGTTCAATGAAATCTTATTAATTTCTTAACTTTCAATAAAGATGCCGCACCAACTAATAACGTTAACGTCGTTTGCATTAGCGTTAGCTAGATACTGGTAGCTAACGTTTTCTAGCTAGAGACAAAAAAAGACACAGAACACAATAGAATTCCAAAAATCACTAACTGAACGGATAAACAGAATTTTCAACAAGAATTATAAAAAAAAACACAAGAAATATGATTATATTAATATACTGAGGTAATGATAAAACGAGCGCCTTCTAAGCTGCAATCAGGCTGACAGGAAGCTATGTATCGGGTAGGAAGTTGAGCGGATGTGGGCGTTGCTACGTTGTGCAAAAGATAAATTGACAAGCATCCGGTTGGCGTTTCCACTCACTACCAAATATGATCATCCAGTGGCCGGCAGTGGGAGACGATGGGGCGATATGGATTTTTGCAGATATTTTACTAATTGTCTCATCGATTAAACGTTTGATCTCAAAACAGTTTCCTGTTCCCAAAACGAAAATCTGTTACGAACAGAGTGGATTAAGTTTTGTAGATTTTACCCTTTGCAAAAGTATAAAAACAAATGGGTTGTTTAGAAGGAGTGCAAGGGTGAATTGAGGTATTGCACTTCAGAGTAGGCGTTGCCTAACGGAAATATGCAAATATATGGTAGAACGCGCTAATAGGCTCTCGCTAGATTGTGCTTGGCTCCTGCCTCTGTCCTTGCATGTTATGCCCACTGTGACTCATTTGTTTCTATTGGAAATCACAGGCTGTGTTCTATCTTGGGATAGTTATAAAAACCTTTGTATGTGCTCTACAAAAAACCTCTGAAGTTGCCTCCTGCTGCAGTTTGTATACTGAACAAAAATGTAAACGCAACATGTAGTGTTAGTCCCATGTTTTATGAGCTGAAATGAAAGATCCCAGAATTGTTCCATATGCACAAAAAGCTTACTCTCAAATTTTGTGCACAAATTTGTTTATATCCCTGTTAGTGAGCATTTCTCCTTTGACAAGGTAATCCATCCACCTGACAGGTGTGGCATCAATCAATCACATTTATTTATAAAGCCCTTTTTACATCAGCTGTACAGGCATATCAAGACCCTGATAACACAGCATGATCTTTACACAGGTGCACCTTGTGCTGAGGACAACTAAAAGTAACAATGGTGCCGGAGAAGAAGGCTGATGTCCCCAACCAATTGTGTTTTTTTGTTTGTTTATTTGCATTGTTTGTAACTTATTTTGTACATAATGTTGCCGCTACGTCTCTTATGACCGAAAATAACTTCTGGATATCAGGACTGTGATTACTCACCACGGACTGGCAGAATCCTTTCTGCCAGTCTGTGGTGAAAAAGGGGCCAAAGGACGGGCTGCCTTCTGAGAATTCGTAGGCGATCGAATAAACCTCCACTTCCTCGATTCTGCTAGCAAACGTGCAATCTTTGGAGAATAAAATAAATGACCTACACGAAAGATTAAACTACCAACGGGACATTCAAAACTATTTTCTTATGCTTCACGGAGTCGTGGCTGAACGACGACACTATCAACATACAGCTGGCTGGTTATACGCTGTACCGGCAGGATAGAACAGCGGCGTCTGGAAAGACAAGGGGCGGCGGACTATGTATTTTTGTAAATAACAGCTGGTGCATGATATCTAAGGAAGTCTCGAGCTATTCCTCGCCTGAGGTAGAGTATCTCATGATAAGCTGTAGACCACACTATCTACCTAGAGAGTTTATCTGTATTTTTCGTAGCTGTTTACATACCACTAAGACAGCATTGAATGAGCTGTGTTCCGCCATAAGCAAACAAGGAAACGTTCACCCAGAGGCGGCGCTCCTAGTAGCCAGGGACTTTAATGCAGGGAAACTTAAATCCGTTTGACAAAATTTCTATCAGCATGTCACATGTGCAACCAGAGGGAAAAAACTCTGGACCACGTTTACTCCACACACAGAGACACATACAAAGCTCTCCCTCGCCCTCCATTTGGCAAATCTGACCATAATTCTATCCTCCTGAATCCTGCTTACAAGAAAAAATTAAATCAGGAAGCACCAGTGACTAGATCAATAAAAAAGTGGTCAGATGAAGCAGATGCTAAGCTACAGGACTGTTTTGCTAGCACAGACTGGAAAATGTTCCAGGATTCCTCCGACGGCATTGGCTTCATCAATAAGTGCATCGATGACGTCGTCCCCACAGTGACCGTACGTACATACACCAACCAGAAGCCATGGATTACAGGCAACATCCTCACTGAGCTAAAGGCTAGAGCTGCCGCTTTCAAGGAACGGGACTCTAACCCAGACGCTTATAAGAAATACCGCTATACCCTCCGACGAACCATCAAACAGGCAAAGCATCAATACAGGACAAAGATCGAATCGTACTACACCGGCTCTGACGCTCGTCAGATGTGGCAGGGCTTGCAAACTATTACAAACTCCAACGGGAAGCACAGTTGAGAGCTGCCCAGTGACACGAGCATACCAGATGAGCTGAATAACTTCTATGCTCGCTTCGAGGCAAATAACACTGAAACATGCATGAGAGCACCAGCTGTTCCGGAAGACTGTGTGATTACGCTCTCCGCATCCAATGTGAGTAAGACCTTTAAACAGGTCAACATTCACAAGGCCGCGGGGTCAGATGGATTACCAGGACGTGTACTGCGAGCATGCGCTGACCAACTGGCAAGTGTCTTCACTGACATTTTCAACCTCTCCCTGTCCGAGTCTGTAATACCAACATGTTTTAAGCAGACCAGCGTAGTGCCTGTGCCCAAGAACACTAAGGTAACCTGCCTAAATGACTACCGACCCGTAGCACTCACGTCTGTAGCCGTGAAGTGCTTTGAAAGGCTGGTCATGGCTCACATCAACACCATTATCCCAGAAACCCTAGACCCACTCCAATTTGCATTCCGCCCCAACAGATCCACAGATGATGCAATCTCTATTGCACTCCACACTGCCCTTTCCCACCTGGACAAAAGGAACACCTATGTGAGAATGCTATTCATTGACTACAGCTCAGCGTTCAACACCATAGTGCCCTCAAAGCTCATCAATAAGCTAAAGACCCTGGGACAAAACACCTCCCTCTGCAACTGGATCCTGGACTTCCTGAAGGGCCGCCCCCAGGTGGTAAGGGTAGGTAACAACACATCCGCCACGCTGATCCTCAACATAGGGGCCCCTCAGGGGTGTGTCCTCAGTCCTCTCCTGTACTCCCCGTTCACTCATGACTGCACGGCCAGGCACAACTCCAACACCATCATTAAGTTTGCCGATGACACAACAGTGGTAGGTCTGATCACCGACAGCCTATAAGAGAGGAGATCAGAGACCTGGCCATGTGGTGCCAGGACAACAACCTCTCCCTCAACGTGATCAAGACACAGGAGATGATTGTGGACTGCAGGAAATGGAGGACCGAGCACGTTCCCATTCTCATCGACGGGGCTGTAGTGGAGCAGGTTGAGAGCTTCAAGTTCTTTGGTGTCCACATCACCAGCAAACTAATATGGTCCAAGCACACCAAGACAGTCGTGAAGAGGGCACGACAAAACCCATTCCCCTCAGGAGACTGAAAAGATTTGGCATGGGTCCTCAGATCCTCAAAAGGTTCTACAGCTGCACCATCGAGAGCATCCTGACTGGTTGCATCACTGCCTGGTATGGCAAATGCTCAGCCTCTGACCGCAAGGCACTACAGAGGGTAGTGCGAACGGCCCAGTACATCACTGGGGCCAAGCTTCCTGCCATCCAGGACCTCTATACCAGGCGGTGTCATAGGAAGGCCGAAAAATTGTCAAAGACTCCAGCCACCCTAGTCATAGACTGTTCTCTGCTACCGCACGGCAAGCGGTACCGGAGCCCCAAGTCTAGGTCCAAGAGGCTTCTAAACAGCTTCTAGCCCCAAGCCATAAGACTCCTGAACGTCTAATAAAACTGCTAACCAGACTATTTGCATTGTCCCCCCCGCCCTCTTACACCGCTGATACTTTATGCTGTTTATATCTATGCATAGTCACTTTAACAACTCTACCTACATGTACATATTACCTCAACTAACCGGTGACCTCCCACATTGACTGTGTACCGGTAACCACCTGTATATAGTCTGCTATTGTTATTTTACTGCTGCTCTTTAATTACTTGTTACTTTTATTTCTTATCTGTATTTTTAAAAACTGCATTGTTGGTTAGGGGCTCGTAAGTAAGCATTTCACTGTAAGGTCTACACCTGTTGTATTTGGCTCATGTGACTAATACAATTTGATTTTAACTAACGGCCACTCTAAAATGTGCAGTTTTGTCACACAGCACAATGCCACAGAGGTCCCAAGTTTTTAAGTAGTATGCAATTGGCATGCTGACTGCAGGAATGTTCACCTGAGAATTGAATGTTAATTTCTCTACCATAAACAACTTCCAACATCGGTTTAGAGAATTTGATAGTACATCCAACTGGCCTCCACATCCAGCTTCTTCACCTACAGGATCGTCTGAGAACAGCCACCCGAACAGCTGATGAAACTGAGGAGTATTTCTACCTTTAATAAAGCCCTTTTGTGAGGAAAGACTCATTCTGATTGGCTGGGCATGGCTCCTCAGTGGGTGGGCCTATGTCCTCCCAGGCCCACCCATGGCTGCACCCCTCCCCAGTCGTGAAATCCATAGATTAGGGCCTAATGAATTGATTTCAATTGACTGATTTCCTTATATGGATTGTAACTCAGTAAAATTGTTGAAATTGTTGCGTGTTGCGTTTATATTTTCGTTCAGTATATTTTCTAAATACCGTAGGTCACTCATCTATGTGTATAATGACATAAAATGGGCAAACAGACTGTTCTCTGCACAGAAAATAGGATTATGCATATTAGATAGAAGTAGTATTCCATTTATTCCTTTGAGGTAAAGTAGGACAATATGGTATACCAGTCAAACGTTTGGACACACCTACTTATTCAAGGGTTTTTCTTTATTTTTTACTATTTTCTACATTGCACAATAATAGTGAAGACATCAACTATGAAATAACACATATGGAATCATGTAGTAACCAAAAAAGTGTTAAACAAATCAAAATATATTTTATCATCTTTAAAGTAGCCACCCTTTGCCTTGATGACAGCTTTGCACACTCTAGGCATTCTCTCAACCAGCTTCATGAGGTACTCACCTGGAATGCATTTCAAATAACAGGTGTGCTTTGTTAAAAGTTAATTTGTGGAATTTCTTTCCTTCTTAAAGCGTTTGAGCCAATCAGTTGTGTTGTGACAAGGTAGGGGTGGTATACAGAAGATAACCCTATTAGGTAAAAAAGCAAGTCCATATTATGGCAAGTACAGCTCAAATAAGCAAAGAGAAATGACAGTCCATCATTACTTTAAGACATGAAGGTCAGTCAATGCGGAAAATTTCAAGGACTTTTAAAGTTTCAAGTGCAGTCACAAAAACCATCAAGCGCTATGATGAAACTGGCTCTCATGAGAACCGCCGCAGGAAAGGAAGACCCAGAGTTACCTCTGCTGCAGAGGATAAGTTCATTAGAGTTACCAGCCTCAGAAATTGCAGCCCAAATAAATGCTTCATAGACTTCTAGAAACAGACACATCTCAACATCAACTGTTCAGAGGAGACTGCGTGAATCAGGCCTTCATGGTCGAATTCCTGCAAGGAAACCACTACTAAAGGACACCAATAAAAAGAAGAGACTTGCTTGGGCCAAGAAACACGAGCAATGGACATTAGACTGGTGGAAATCTGTCCTTTGGTCTGATGAGTCTAAATGTCGTATTTTTGGGTCCAACTGCTTTGTCTTTGTGAGACGCAGAGTAGGTGAACGGATGATCTCTGCATGTGGTTCCCACCGTGAAGCATGGAGGAGGAGGTGTGATCGTGTGAAGGTGCTTTGCTGGTGAAACTGTCAGTGATTTATTCAGAATTCAAGGCACATTTAACCAGCATGCCTACCACAGCATTTTGCAGCGATACGCCATCCCATCTGGTTTGTGCTTCGTGGGACTGTCATTTGTTTTTCAACAGGACAATGACCCAACACACCTCTAGGCTGTGTAAGGGCTATTTGACCAAGGAGAGTGATGGAGTGCTGCATTAGATGACCTGGCCTCCAACCACCCGACCTCAACCCAATTGAGATGATTTGGGATGAGTTGGACCGCAGAGTGAAGGAAAAGCAGCCAACAAGTGCTCAGCATATGCGGGAACTCCTTCAAGACTGTTAGAAAAGCATTCCAGGTGAAACTGGTTGAGAGAATGCCAATAATGTGCAAAGCTGTCATCAAGGAAAAGGGTGGCTACTTTGAAGAATCTCAAATATAAAATATATTTTGATTTGTTTAACACTTTTTTGGTTACTAAATGATTCCATATGTGTTATTTCATAGTTTTGATGTCTTCACTATTATTCTACAATATAGAAAATAGTAAAAATAAAGAAAAACCCTTGAATGAGTAGGTGTGTCCAAACTTTTGACTGGTACTGTATAAGAAATCTATATTTCTTGGCTATAATTGAACGTCTATTATTTTCAGTATGCAAATAAAGGGATTTCTTCAAATTAAGAAATGTAATGTGGGATTGATGGTCTTCTCTCTGGTCCACACCCAAAAAGTTAATTTTATATGATCAACATTTTATTTATATTGTTACATATACCGGATAGGTGCAGTGAAATGTGTTAAATCAGCCGGGCTAGACAATCTGGACCCTCTCTTTCTAAAATTATCAGATGAAATTGTTGCAACTACTATTACTAGCCTGTTCAACCCCTCTTTCGTATCGTCTGAGATTCCCATAGATTGGAAAGCTGCCGCGGTCATCCCCCTCTTCAAAGGGGGAGACACTCTAGACCCAAACTGCTACAAACCAATATCTATTCTACCATGCCTTTCTAAGGTCTTTGAAAGCAAAGTTAACAAACAGATTACCGACCATTTCGAATCTCACCATACCTTCTCCGCTATGCAATCTGGTTTCAGAGCTGGTCATGGGTGCACCTCAGCCACGCTCAAGGTCCTAAACGATATCATAACCGCCATCGATAAGAGACAGTACTGTGCAGCCATATTCATCGACCTGGCCAAGGCTTTCGACTCTGTCAATCACCGTATTCTTATCGGCAGACTCAACAGCCTTGGTTTCTCAAATGATTGCCTTGCTTGGTTCACCAACGACTTCTCCGATAGAGTTCAGTATGTCAAATCGGAGGGCCTGTTGTCCGGACCTCTGGCAGTCTCTATGGGGGTGCCACAGGGTTCAATTCTCGGGGCGACGCTCTTCTCTGTATACATCAATGATGTCGCTTTCGCTGCTGGTGATTCTTTGATTCACCTCTACACAGATGACACCATTCTGTATACCTCTGGCCCTTCATTGGACACTGTGTTAACAAACCTCCAGATGAGCTTCAATGCCATACAGCTCTCCTTCCGTGGCCTCCAACTGCTCTTAAATGCAAGCAAAACTAAATGCATGCTCTTCAAACGATCGCTGCCCGCACCTCCAGCATCACTACTCTGGACGGTTCTGACTTAGAATATGTGGACAACTACAAATACCTAGATGTCTGGTTAGACTGTAAACTCTCCTTCCAGACTCACATTAAACATCTCCAATCCAAAATGAAATCTAGAATTGTCTTCCTATTTCGCAAACAAAGCATCCTTCACTCATGCTGCCAAACATGTCATCGTAAAACTGACCATCCTACCGATCCTCGACTTGGGCGATGTCATTTACAAAATAGCCTTCAACACTCTACTCAACAAATTGGATGCAGTCTATCACAGTGCCATCCGTTTTGTCACCAAAGCCCCATATACTACCCACCACTGCGACCTGTATGCTCTTGTTGGCTGGCCCTCGCTTCATACTCGTCGCCAAACCCACTGGCTCCAGGTCATCTACAAGTCTCTGCTAGGTAAAGCCCCGCCTTATCTCAGCTCACTGGTCACCATAGCAGCACCCACCCGTAGCACGCGCTCCAGCAGGTATATCTCACTGGTCACCCCCAAAGCCAATTCTTCCTTTGGCCGCCTCTCCTTCCAGTTCTCTGCTGCCAATGACTGGAACGAACTGCAAAAATATCTGAAGCTGGAGACACTTACCTCCCTCACTAGCTTTAAGCACCAGCTGTCAGAGCAGCTCACAGATCACTGCACCTGTACATAGCTCATCTGTAAATAGCCCATCAATCTACCTCTTCCCCATACTGTATTTATTTATCTTGCTCCTTTGCACCCAAGTATCTCAACTTGCACATTCATCCTCTGCACATCCTACCATTCCAGTGTTTAATTGCTATATTGTAATTACTTTGCCACCATGGCCTATTTATTGCCTTACCTCTCTTATCCTACCTCATTTGCACATACATGCTGTATATAGATTTTCCTACTGTATTATTGATTGTATGTTTGTTTATTCCATGTGTAACTCTGTGTTGTTGTATGTGTCAAACTGCTTTGCTTTATCTTGGCCAGGTCGCAGTTGCAAATGAGAACTTGTTCTCAACTAGCCTACCTGGTTAAATAAAGGTGAAATCATTTTTTTTTTAAATGTACAGGGTCAGCCTGCCATAGTAGTACGGAACCCCTGGAAAAATTAGGATTAAATGCCTTGCTCAAGGGCACAGACAAATTTATTCGAACCGGCGACCTTTCAGTTACTGGCCGAACACTGCCGCCCTCATCCCGTTTCATACACACGTGAAGAGCCCTGGCAACCTGCCCTAACTTGGGCACGTGCAAAACACTGATCACTTCAGTTAACCTTAGCCAGGTTATAGTAGTACTGTCCTATAACGATGGAAGACCTTGCAAGTTCATTCTTCTAGGCTGGGATCTGAGTTTGGATCAGAATCCTAGGATCATTGTGGATTCAGTACATCAGGTTTTTTTTTTTTTTGGGTTTCAGCATAGAGACATTGCTCACCAGTAACTAGAATCTCAGAACTACTGGCAGCCTATTGAGTCCAATAAATGACTGCGGTCCCTCTCAAACTTTGCGATTATAGAACCAAATACAACAGATAAGTAAATACAGATTTCAAATAAACATTGATCAATAATCCATTCATACTTTCGCTATACTGAATGTATGGGGTGAATAAGAAAAACAAAGTCACACCATCTCTCTAAAACACTGTTTATTGTTAAACACCTTCAAGAGATTTGGTCCATTTTTCATCGTAATTCACTTCCAACCAGGGAGGAAAAAAAGGAGAAAATAAAGACAAAACAGAGTTAACACAAATAGAGGCCTTGTTTTTCACTTCTTAAAACTCTGGTTCGTATTCCAAGTAGTTGAAAATAATCCAGTAATAACTCTGAATGCAAATGTAAATTAATATCAGCTCATTGTGGCTATGAGTGGGTGTGGCAGGGTGAGTGTCAATTCACATGTGTATTTCTCTCTTTTTTTAATACAGGGAATGCCTGTGTGTGGCAATAATGAACATGGAGTGAACCAAGGTTTACAAGAATGTCTTCGGCCTTCTACTTGGAAAGACAACAGGAGAAATAAACATGACTGTATGCTTTTTGGGATCAAAGCCTCTTCTTAAACCAAGACGAATCAGTCAGTCTCATGATCGAATGCAGTTCTCTCTGGTGAGTTTGGATACAGTCTGGTCTGACCACTTTTCGGTTCCTCCAGTCCCCTCTAAGCACAAGGCCTGAGATTATTATTGACCCTTCTGATAATAACTGTTTGTTTACAACCATGAGTCAGTTAAAACAACAAAGGCTGTTGATTGAACACTTCTAAAATGCCGGGCTGTCTCTGACCACTTTGGTAACAGCACACTGTAATGATGACAAAGGAGGCCCCTCAAACCTAGCAACAGAGCAGATACAAGGACTTATGTAGTACGGTGTGCACTGTGCAGGTAACCAATGAAATCAGACTATGACCTTTTCAAACAACCAGAGAAAACCAGAACCGCTTTTTATCTAAATTAATTATACAGGTGTCTAAGTATAATTATAGTTATATGTATCATAGAAAGTAGGATTATATGATAGGGGTATGTATACTTTTATATAGGTATATATTGAATAAGGTGCTATACTGATGTATACAGACGTCAATGTATGCTTGGAGTTGTTCCAGCAGGGTTAATGACTAAATAAATGATAGAGTATTATTGATTATATAATCTCACTCGGTAGCAGTCAGGAAAACAATCATTAGCGATTTACATGGCTATCGGAAATTCAGTGTCACTAGCACATTCCATTGGACTGACTGACCAATCTTATCTTCCATACAATCTCAACTGCCCTTACAATCCACTAACCTCAAGCAACCAAGACTATATCAAATCAGATCTTCAGCAACAACCTGGTCCAGTAAGCTGTCTGCTATTATCTAGGGTGCCCTGTGAACTATGGACACTTATGCTATGTTAGCTTGTGTTCCTGTTACGTAACCAGCAAGCAGAGAGTGAGGTCACAGTCAGCAAGTATGTTAAAACTGAACCGAGTTGTTCTTCGTACCAGTTAGAGCAAGGTAAACTATGAACTCTTCCCTGTCTGGCCTGCCTGCTGGACAATCCTGTTTAACACACACATACGTCTGTTTACAGTAAAGTATTATATTCATACATGGATACATTTATAAAGAGAGTTATACATAGCAATTAACATATATACGTATATCAATAGCATATAGGAGAATAGAAATAGTCATAATGGCAATCATTATCGTCATCATAATTCATCATCATCATAATAGTAGTAGTAGTAGCAGTAGTAATACGTTCCCTCAGTTAAGCAAATACCTGGGTCATTCCAGAAGAAGCCTCTCCCACCTCTTGTTACTCCTCTAAAACTGATTGGACACTTTATTGACCTACTCTACTATCAAGGTGAATCCGTTAAATCAATGTTTATAGAACGGAGTACCTTAGCATCCTATTGTTTATTGATCAAGAGAAAAAAAATGATTAGATCAAAAACTGTTTCCAATTGAGTAACACTTTCCCTACCAGACCCATTACTTCCACATTGATCAAAATCTCTCATCAGGTGGCAAGTACACACCATACGTTGTCTGGGTTCTGAGATGATCATGTCCCTCATGTTGACATTTAACCCAACCAATCCCCTTTCTTTTGGCTTAGCTGAAACCATTCAATTCAAATCCTGTCATAAGAATCAGTCAACCTTGCTCCTACAGACATCTCTGGAATGACCCTCACAGAAGCAATAAAATCACTAGTCATCTAGTTCAGCGATACATGTCATATAGCATAGCTCAATAACAAGAGGTTCTATGTAATCAATACAAGTTTTAGGTTATATTTAATTAAGCTTAACTGCTAAGTTATCAATTATCTTTAGTAGTATACCAATATCTGTAAATATGTATATATAATGTATATGAATAGAGACATACCTCCATTACATCATGTCTGGTGCGGGTATAAGGGAATGAGATGCTGGCCATATGGGAAAAACCTGTCTCTGCCTAGATATATTTTGTGAATTAATGTTAGTGTGTGTGTGTGTGTGTGTGTATATACACACACACACCAGTCTCACTAGCCAACATTATGGGTAGTCAGCCTACATTATGGATAGTCAGTCTTCTTTAGCCTACATTATGGATAGTCATTTTACTTTTAATTTACTTTTTATGTATTCATCATTGCTTCCATAACACCCTCCCTCTCTCACAATACCCGAGCCTGTCAGCCCCCCACCCACCCCAGGATCCAGCTACCTGTCTAGTGCCCACCCACCCCAGGATCCAGCTACCTGTCTAGTGCCCACCCACCCCAGGATCCAGCTACCTGTCTAGTGCCCACCCACCCCAGGATCCAGCTACCTGTCCAGTGCCCTCCCACCCCAGGATCCAGCTACCTGTCCAGTGCCCACCCACCCCAGGATCCAGCTACCTGTCTAGTGCCCACCCACCCCAGGATCCAGCTACCTGTCCAGTGCCCACCCACCCCAGGATCCAGCTACCTGTCTAGTGCCCACCCACCCCAGGATCCAGCTACCTGTCTAGTGCCCACCCACCCCAGGATCCAGCTACCTGTCCAGTGCCCACCCACCCCAGGATCCAGCTACCTGTCTAGTGCCCACCCACCCCAGGATCCAGCTACCTGTCTAGTGCCCACCCACCCCAGGATCCAGCTACCTGTCCAGTGCCCATCCCCTGACCCGCCCACCTGACCACCCCTGTCACCAAGCCACCATACTCCAGGATCCATTCAAGCTCCATCCTGCTGTACTATCCCTCCCCTTTCTTGTGGCTTATTGGAATCCCTAATGTTCTGTCATATGCATCTTAACCCCATGTATTGTCCCTGTACTCAGTCTTTGTGATTTGGAGCTTATCTTTTCTCCCTGGCTAAATCGGCATAGGTTTACATTGGAGAGCTAACAGGGCAAAGGTAACCTCACTTGATCCTAGTTAAACTGGTGGTAGATATGCCAGATGAAGCCACGTCACCTGACCCAGATAACATCTGGAGCCTTGTTAAAGAGTGGCTATAACTAGGAGGACGCAGACTTGTTCATGTAGTCTGTGAAAACTCCAGGTTTTAAGCATACGGTACAGTATGTTGTTTGAGTGGGTCCGAGTGAAGAGTCTGCAGTCACTCCCTATAGCCCTCCAATTCAATATTATGAAACTGTTCCATTCTGAGCCTACACAGTGTATACAGTGTGTATGTGTATACGTGCCGTTGCTGGCCACAAGGTAGGGCTGCTTAGCTTGCTGACAGTACATAACCAAGACTACTGTGCCATTTCTATAAATAAATGGGGGGATAGGGGGTCATTTTAAATGTTATATAAGATTTGTCTTGGGTATTCCGAATACATTCTACAACCATAATTATTTTTATGACTTCCTCATAACGACTGGCTTTACATTCATAGTACTCTACCAATATGGCAGACGAATAGATTGAAGCACCAAC
Organism: Salmo trutta; assembly: GCF_901001165.1. NCBI lineage: Eukaryota > Metazoa > Chordata > Actinopteri > Salmoniformes > Salmonidae > Salmo > Salmo trutta. The sequence goes on along the minus strand of NC_042974.1, from coordinate 57,823,908 downwards.
TCCCATGGACAAACAAAATGGCGTACTAACCATTTCTGTCCGATTTCTCTCTCCCTCTTTCTACGTTCCCACAAGGGAAGGAGGGTAGGACTTGGTTGTAGACGTTTGCCCCTAGCTACATAGATAAAGGGGCTTATTTTTAAGATTGAGGCTGCACGACCGAATCCAACCACCCCGTTCTGCCCCCCTGGGCGCCTCATTCCCAGAGCTAAACAACCGAATCACCTTCTGCGCATTTGCTACGGCTCTGCCTCATATTTCTGAACAGCTGAAATAAAAAAAAACCTACGGCGATTTGAACTAACTTCCCAGGCTAATTTGTTCGGTTGTTTAGTCATCAGGAAGAGGTATCGGCCACACAGCCACTCCGTATTCGTTAGAAGGGGCGACTTTGGGGCCTTTTCTTTTTGCTGGCAATTCAATATTTGCCTTCAATGGTAATATAATGGACACATATAAAGTACATTGACATCTGCAGCGTGTTAGAGATACACTGAAGTTCAGATTGAAGTAAACGGCCAAACCATTCAGATTATGGGTGTGAATGTTCTTATACACAACTTTCTGTGTGTGTATGTCACACGAGTTGGTGCCTGTTGCAACAGCAATTTGTTGTACTGTAAGGTGTGTTGTGTGTATGTGTGTTTGCATTCAGACTGATGTCACAGGTGGTAGGTACTGTAGCTGGTCTCTGGTGTAGTGGGGTCTCCTATCCACGTCTCCAGGGCCAGCTCCTCCTCAGCTCGACAACACTCACATATCTCCTCCTTCCGACAACCGCTGCCCAGACTGACACACACACACACACACACACACACACACACACACACACACACAGAGAGAGAGAGACAAATAAAATGGTCTTCCCATATCAAACACAAAAAGCCACTTGTCTTTAATGAAACTCATGACTTGAAAGCCCCTCACCAACGACTCGGTGTAATCGGTCGTCATCGAAACCTGTTTCTCCTCCGGAGGCGGGGTCATGAGGCTTCTGTCAGTGCGTCTGTTCTGATTGGTCATCGTGAGCCACATGTCATACATCTGCTGCATGTCCCTCACTGTGGACAGGACGGGGGTTAGCATTTCCAACAGATACACTGTAAATACATTATTTATTTGGCACACAAAAAGAGAGGAACATAATGAGAGGAAAAGCAACAGAAAATCTTACAGCTGTTGTCCTTCATGTACGTCCAGACGTCCCTCTCCTCCAGACTGTGGGCGAAGGAACAATTTCCAATGTAGTGGCACTTCTTCTGCTTCATCACATGGACACACATCTAGGGAGACACTGCTTTATTATTACCATACTACTGCTGCCGCCGCCTTACTACTGCTGCTGCCGCCGGCAAATTGCTGCCGCCTTACTACTGCTGCTGCCGCCGCCGCCTTGCTGCCACCTTACTACATTTACATTTTAGTCATTTAGCAGACGCTCTTATCCAGAGCGACTTACAGTAGTGAATGCATACATTTCATACATTTGATAAATGTTTTCTCCGTACTGGTCCCCTGTGGGCCTTGCTGCCGCCGCCTTACTGCTGCCGCCGCCGCCTTACTGCTGCAGCCGCCTTGACGGTCCCACAGTTGACAGTGCATGTCAGAGCAAAGACCAAGCCAGGAGGTCGAAGGAATTGTCCGTATAGCGCCGAGGCAGGATTGTGTCGAGTCACAGATCTGGGGAAGGGTACCAAAACATTTCTGCAGCACTGAAGGTCCAAGAACACAGTGGCCTTCATCATTCTTAAATGGAAGAGGTTAGGAACCACCAAGACTCTTCCTAGAGCTGGCTGCCCGGCCAAACTGAGCAATCGGGGAGAAGGGCCTTGGTCAGGTAGAGTGCCCAGACGGAAGCCACTCCTCACTAAAAGGCACATGAAAGCACGCTTGGAGTTTGCCAAAAGGCAACTAAAGACCATGAGATACAATTGTCTAGTCTGATGAAACCAAGATTGAACTCTTTGGCCTGAATGCCAAGCGTCATGTCTGGAGGAAACCTAGCACCATCCCTACGGTGAAGCATGGTGGTTGGCAGCATTATGCTGCGGGGATGTTTTTCAGCGGCAGGGACTGGGAGACTAGTCAGGATTGAGGGAAAGATGAACAGAGCAAAGTACAGAGAGATCCTTGATGAAGTCCTGAGCGCTCTGGAGCAGGTTCTCAGACTGAGGTGAACGTTCACCTTCCAACAGGAGAACAACCTTAAGCACACAGCCAAGACAACACAGGAGATGCTTCGGGACAAGTCTCTCAATGTCCTTGAGTGGCCCAGCCAGAACACGGACTTGCACCCGATTGAACATCTCTGGAGAGACCTGAAAATAGCTGTGCAGTGACGCTCCCAATCCAATCTGACAGAGCTTGAGAGGATCTGCAGAGGAGAATGGGAGAAACTCCCCAAATACAGGTGTGCCAAGCTTGTAGTGTCATACCCAAGAAGACTCGAGGCTGTAATCGCTGCCAAAGGTGCTTCAACAAAGTACTGAGTAAAGGGTCTGAATACTTATGTAAATGTGATAGTAACAAAATACATTTTAAAAAGTGTAATACATTTGAACAAATTATCGAAAAACATGTTTTTGTTTTGTCATTGTGGGGTATTTTAGAGTAAGGCTGTAACATAAAAATGTGGAAAAGGGGTCTGAATACTTCCTGAATGCACTGTATATACTAGACATTTTTAGAACAAACTAAAAATAACATAAGTGGTTTTCAAGATTAGAATAATAACGGTTCTGTTCCGGAACACTACAGATCACTTTCATTCCCGGATCTGTTTCTGTTTCTCAACAAAAAAAAGAAACCTGGTTTTCAGTTTTTTTCCCTGAACCGGTTCCAACCCCTGCTTTCCTGTGATTTTGTTGTGTTTTTATTTGATACCGAAACCCTTTTCCTTCACAAGTATTAGCAAGAAATAACTAACCTATTGTGGGAAAAAGGTCAAAATGCTTATTAGGTAAACACTATAAGCAGGCAATGTTATAGGGGATGAGAGGGTTGCCGAAACACTAGAGGTAAATGTGAGAGGGGATAAAGGGGGCTGACCGTCAGCTGTACTCAGCATGTGAGAGGTCTCCTGGATCTGACTAACTGGAGAGATTAAAAACAGACCCAGAGAGAAGGGAGGGATGGAGAAAAGGAGGGGTGACTCAGGTCATACTTATGTGGCTGTGTATGAGACGGGGGAGAAAAGAGGGAGTGGAGGAGGGGGAGAGACTTACGTCGTACTGCTGTGGGTATGTACGGGAGAAGGGAAGCGGCCGCACAACGACCCACTTCTTCTTCTCAAAGGATTTCACAAGCAATACCCGACGCTCCTTAGTCCAGCTGGAGAGAGGTGGAAAGAGGAAGAGAGACGAGGAAGAGAGGGAGGAGAGATAGGCAAAATAAAATAACATTTGAGTTATTTTTCCCCCTATCAAATGAGTGAAATTGACCATTCAGAGCGAGGTATTTTGTATTTCTATAGAGTTAATCCTGTAATGGGCCTATTTCATTAACATTCCTTTGATCCAATAAATATCAGTTCAGGCCTGGTCATGAATCAGATAGTAGCCCTTGCAGCCTTATATTAACAAGAGAAGTGCAGATGTCAGTTTGATATGCCCCCAGGCCGCCCTAGTCTCTCACCTGTGCCTTGCTTTAGCAGTGCAGTACTTGAGGGCCTTGTCTGGTTCGTTGACCTGTCCGTCCCTCCAACACTGGCCACAGACAAACTTCATCTTCAGGTTCAGCCCTCTGCCTCTCCCTCCTCCAATTCCTCCACCCCCGGAGCCAACCCCTCCACCCCCGAGATTGTCTCCCCCTCCGCCACCTATTCCCCCCACCCCACCACAGCTCTGGTGTGGGACATGCATAGGCTGAAAGAGAGAGGGACATTTTGTAAATCAGGCCCTTAAAATAACAATGTTAGGGCATGGTGCCCATCTCACGCTCACCTTCTGTCTCTGAGCATTTTGCTCTAGCCTGTACCAGTGCCTCTTGGACTCCTGTACCATCTCCTCATGGGTGATACCTGAGAGACAAAGTAACAGATGATAGAATGAACTTTGGTTATTTTGCTGCAATCCTTTGTAGTGTGTGTATATAAACATGCGTACTTCGTGTACCTGTGTCCTGCTGCAGTACCCAGCACTTGAGTTCTATGACGGAGTGGGCGAAGGAGCAGCTGTCCTCGCGCTGGCAGCCGTAACGCACCTCGTGGCGACACACGTCAAACTGGCAGAGGGGGTGCAGCGGGCGCACCTTACTGTAGCGCACGTTGGCCGAACGCACCACATGCACTAGGCACCTGAGGAGACGTGGAAGAGAGAGAAATTAGATGGAGGAAGAGGGAGAAGGAGAGGGCGAGAAGATCATAGAAGGGGCCCGGGTGGAAGTAGCTGAGTGTAATATTGTCTGAGGGAAATTGGATTATGCTAAGACAAACTACTTGTCTGGATCTGATACACTCAAGGACAGAGAGGACAACTGAAAAGTAAAGAAACTTCTAGAAGACACACTTGTTATCGTCGAAGGGATGTCGGGCGGTGAGGTTTGAGCAGACAGCCAAGTTCTCTTTGCTGCGTTTGCTGATAATGCGTGGCTTACTGTCAAAACATTCCTGCAGAGGAGGAAAGTGTGTGAATGTTCTGTACATACCGAATCCTTCAAAGTTCTCCAAGGTGGAGGTCTGTGTGTATCACACCCTACCTCACAGAGGAACATGAACATGCCCATGTGTAGCTGCAGCAGGCGTGTGACGCTGAGTGCCCGTCTCTCGGTGCTTCCCAGCGGGTCAAACAACAGCTCCCTGCTCAGAGCCCCCTTCCTCTCCTGAGTCCACACGTCTATTTCCTCCTGGCAGTAGGCAAACGTGCAGTTCTCCCCGTACTGGCACTCCTGGCGCTCCTGGACCTCTTCAGGGAGACGGAGGAGGAAAGTAGAGAGTAGATGATCTTTACTATCACTGATGGGCAGCAGGCATTAAAAAAAAACTACTGCCAGAATTCTGCTGTGAGAGATGACGTTCAACCACCAGTGCTTATTTGAGTGAGTGAACACACGTACCTTTGCAGAGCACAAAAGCCCCCAGGAAATTGTTTCTAGCGGGGCGAGGCCTGACTCTCTTCCATGTGGGGTCGTCTGTGTTTTTGAAGCGACACAGCAGCACGTCCCTCTTACAGCGGTGAGCCGCCTCTGGCTGGTACTGGTAGTCAATCACCCGTGGACCTGCAGAGAGAAGACGAGGGGGACTTTTCATTCAACTGCAGCGCTCAATTCAATATACTTGATTTATCCCACACGTGTCAATTATGTAAGCATTGGTGTAACAGACAATATTGACTTAATACTGCTAGGTATAAAATAAATAAATCATTAAGGTAACATATTCTGGAGTGGGAAAAGGTGAAGGTAGCAGTGTGTACCTATGCGGCTGTAACAGGCATGGCAGGCCTGTCTGAACTCGTGGGTGCCAGCCAGTGGGTTCCGGGAGAGCAGGGAGAGGTTGGTGCCTGCTGGGACGTTCTGAGGGAGGAAGACAAGCCAATCCATCAACAGATTTAAAAGGGTCTTTATTATCAAAAAACACAACTTACTCCTAGTTCTGATAACGTGCATGTATCTCAACAGCGAGAAATAACGAAATAAATGTAATCTGGGGTCTGCAGAACACAAGCAGGGTAGGAAGAGACATCCATGTCATGATAAAAGAGGAGAAAGAAGTTGAGAGTATCCATGGTGGTGTTCAGGCGTTGTGCCGCTGTCGTACCGTGTGAGTGGAGCTGTGGTTGCAGATCCCAGGGATGAAGCTGTGAGAGATTCTTCCCCCTGGAGAACAGCAACACAAGGACACAGATATCAGACACCATATGGCCTTACAGCAGTGCTGCTGACACGGACTAGCTTCAACAACTAACGCATTCCCCGAGGACTGTTCAGGGTCGCTGGGCAGTCCCAGTGAAGGTTTAAGAAACAGCTGACGCACATTTAAACGGTATGGTTGTAAAAGACTGGATAATTGCCAAAAAGCCTGCAACAATGGCTTTACTGTTTTGATAGAATTGACATCTCCAAACACACACCCTGACCCATACACCTTGTTCATATGTCTCATCCACTCACCAGGCAAAGTGTACTCAGAGAGTGAGTCCAGCCCTCCAATTCCAACCCCTCCTTTGCCCTCCATGTCCCCGGTCCCCGGGGAGAAGGCCCCCAGGGCGTCCAGCGCCTGTGTGGAGGTCTGGTCCCTCTGGCCCAGTGAGGGGTAAGGCTCCAAGGAGGGCATCTGGCTGACCGAGGAGCTGAAGAAGGCAGGGGGTAGCTGGGGCGAGGGGGCGGGGAGGCTGGAGGAGTATGGAGGGCGCAGGCCCACAGCTGTGTTGGGGAGGTTGGTGGGGATAGCACCCTGGACTGGGCTCTGTGACTGAGAGACAGAGACATGACATTATCCATCTTATTCTAAATCTCCTTCTAGACCAGAAATACATAACTCTGTGCTCTGTGTAATGTACTTGTGTACAGTGGTGGAAGTTAACGAAGTCTGCTTTTCTACAACCAAATCTCTATTTTGGATGTAAATGGGATGTTATAGAAGGGTCCAGACACTTCTTTTGTGATTTCTCATTTTTGAAAAACTTACACACCCCCCCCCCAAAAAAAACTTGCCCTCGGTGTACAGTATGGGGGATCTGAAAAAACATGAACCAAAGCTTAAAAAAACACCCAAATATGTTGTTTTAGAAACAGGAAAGCTCTCAGTATAGTGATGCAGGTCTTTAGTTATTGTACACATGTAAGGGAATACCCCCCTGATTTGGACAAAATAACATGGCAACATATTGGCATAGCACGAATCATACACACGATTGCAAAAACCACCCAAAGCAGCCCATCTCCGGGCCAATCATATGGCAATTTTCCGATGGCAATTGCCAATTGTAACACCCCAAATTTCCTTTAGATGGCGAGCGTGCTCCACCTTGGATTTTCATACAGCAAATGATACCCAATTCTTACCCAAGTCTCAGATTTTGATAAAATGATTTTTTTTTGAAAACTTAGCACCTTGTAAAAAAGTGGTTTCTGGACCGTTTTTTGATTTTTTTTCGATTGTTATGTCAATTACACATGTATAAGAGCTGTATGAACATGCTTCTGACGTTTTTTATTGATGTCGTTTTTTGGGTTGCTTTTGCTTGTGCACAAGGCATATGTTTTGTGCATTTTGAATATGATTTCATAGGAAAAAAGTGACATTTTTGTTTTCATTTTTTTTGCAAAATGACATATCCAATGCTTTTTTTTGTCAATTATGGAAGTATTGCATGTGCCAAATCACAGCAAATATCCAAAAGATAGCTAGAGCTCTCCGCAGTGAATTTTCATATTGCAAATGTAACACAATTCAAGTCCCAAGAGTCAAATTTTGAAAAAATGACATATTTTTTGAAAACTTTTCAACCCTTAAAAAGTGGTTTCTGGACCGTTTTTCGATTTTTTTTTGATTTTTATGTCAATTACACATGTATAAGAGCTGTATGGACATACTTTTGACATATTTTATTGACAATTTTTTGGGTTGTTTTTGCTTGTGCATAAGGCATATGTTTTGTGCATTTGGAATATGATTTCATAGGAAGTCAAAAGTGACATATTTGCTTGTGCATAAGGCATATGATTTGTGCATTTGGAATATGATTTCATAGGAAGTCAAAAGTGACATTTATATTTTTTGCCAAATGCCATTATAAATGTGCAAATGAAATGTCCAATTCTTTTTTTGTCAATTATACATGTATGAAAGTATTGAATGTGCCAAATCAGTATGTTTGTCCGTTTGCCATGTACGATCATAGGAAGTCGGTTTCCAAACCCAAAAGTCAGTGAACCATGGTCCAAATGGCATTTATACTGCCCAAATTATATATATCCCTATGTTAAGCCATGAATCAACGCAGATGGTCTACTTGTCATGTATGATGAGGGAGAAGTGGGACTCTGTTGCTTTTAACATTTTTAACGAATTTGACATGCTCAGAATGCATAATTGACTGGCCCGATGATCTCGGGATGGCCGTGCAGTGACTGTGGTTCCTCTCCATCGCTCGTTGTGTTGATTTCATCATGTCAACTTTGGTGATATTTTTTGCTGTTGAATCATATTGCAAAAACGCGTTACATTTGCAATATTGCGCGTTACGTTTGCAAAATGATTCAATGGGCATTTAGCATCACGAATTTAGGCATGCTCAAAAATACTGCAGAAATGCATTATTGACTGGCTCGATGAACTCGGGATGGCCGGGCAGTGACTGTGGTTCCTCTCCATTGCTCGTCACCCAGCAGTCAGCGTCCATCAGTCAATTAGATGTCATTTTGACACCAAACTGATAGCATCTGACACCAAATCCACTTTTTCCAACTCGTATAGAAGCCAACTATCACATATGTCAGAGAAGGCCCATAATTCACAGTGCTTTCAATTTTAACCATAAAAAAACATAAAACACATAGTTACGTTATAGCTGCGGGTCCAGCTCTGACATTGTGTAGGCCTATGTGAGGCGACCCCGAATCCCAAGTTTCGGCTCGATAGGTCATTCGGTGCCCGAGCAATGGCCTTAATTGGTGCTGAAAATCCACTTTTTCAGGGCGTTACTACGGGGTCCCTGAATGAGCTATCGGACAGAGACATTGGGGTCCATCTCTATGGGCCGAGGCGGTTTCAATGCACCTAGTCTTGCGACTCTGGGACATTTCTACATGTCGCCATGTCCGTGATATTCAAAATGAATTGAAAATATTGCAAATGTACGAGGCGGTTTCTCGGTCAGAGAACCTTCTAGAGCCCCATAAATCACCGTGCACTATCGACTTGAGCTCTAGAACAGGTTTCTAAAATTTCGGAGCTCTAGGTCTGATGGTTCTTGAATCGTTTGAACGAAAGTAACTATTGAAGGTGGTATAAGCCTCTAAGCCCCACACTATGTCCCTATGGCCAAATTGTGTGTGTGTGTTTTTGGTTTTTTTGCAAAAAGAATAGACACACGTTGTCTTTGGGGTAGGCATATACAGAATCCTGAATATGAAGTCTCTACCTTAAGAATTGACTGAATGACACATGGTTGAGTTGTGTGATTTTCACTATCTGCAGGTGGCAATATGACAATAGCTCTTGGGTGTTTTTAACCACTTCCGGTTGTCACAGGAAGCTCTTGCTTCACACACGTTGTCTTTGGGGTAGACATAAACAGAATCCTGAATAAGAAGTCTCTACCTTAAGAATTGACTGAGTAACAGATGGTTGAGTTGCGTGATTTTCACTATCTGCAGGTGGCAATATGACAATAGCTCTTGGGTGTTTTTAACCACTTCCAGTTGTCACAGGAACCTTAGAATCGACACAGGTAGACCTCACAGTAGCCTGATGGATTGTTGTAGAAGACAGGTTCATAAGGCATTCATAACCCACATAGGCTTCAGGTTGAATTTTGGAGAATAGTCTATGTGTTCCTATGGGGAGAGAAGTCATTGCACACAGTTTGATCTAAACACCTTCTTTTCACTGTGAAGGGTTAATGCCACAGGGTCAAGGTTGGCTTGCACAGATCGGGAGGACCTCAGGAACGCTCCTGGTTCCTCTCCATCGCTCGTTGTGTTGATTTCATCATGTCACCTTTGGTGATATTTTTTGCTGTTGAATCATATTGCAAATACACGGATGCGCATTTGCAATATGATTCAATTGGCATTTAGCATCACAACTTTGGCATGCTCAAAACCACTGCAGAAATGCATAATTGACTGTCCCGATGAACTGGGGATGGCCGTGCAGTGACTGTGGTTCCTCTCCATCGCTCGTTGTGTTGATTTCATCATGTCAACTTTGGTGATATTTTTTGCTATTGAATCATATTACAAATATACGGATGCGCATTTGCAATATGATTCAATGGGCCTCAACATCACGAATTTGGCATGCTCAAAAACACTAAAGATATGCAAAATTGACTGTCCCGATGAACTGGGGATGGCCGGGCAGTGACTGTGGTTCCTCTCCATGACTTGATGGTGACATGAGAGAAGTGGGACTGTCGATTTTTAGCGATTTTTTGAAAAATGTCCAAAATGACTAGGGGCGCCTTATACTGGATGGGCACTGATGGAAGGTGCTCCCTACCCAACCGTGCACCCCTTGCACCACCCTAAAGGCATTTAAAACCATTCTAAAAAATTACTCCTGGTAACCCATTTCGGGTCACCACGTCCACGGATGCGCATTTGCAATATGATTCAATGGGCCTCAACATCACGAATTTGGCATGCTCAAAAACACTGCAGAAATGCATAATTGACTGGCCCGATGAACTCGGGATGGCCGGGCAGTGACTGTGGTTCCTCTGTCGCTCAATGTGTTGATTTCATCATGTCAACTTTGGTGATATTTTCTGCTGTTGAATCATATTGCAAACGCACGTTACGTTTGCAATATAGCGCGTTACGTTTGCAATATGATTTAATGGGCATTTAGCATCACAAATTTAGGCATGCTCAAAAATACTGCAGAAATGCATAATTGACTGGCCCGATGAACTCGGGATGGCCGGGCAGTGACTGTGGTTCCTCTCCATTGCTCGTCACACAGCAGTCAGCGTCCATCAGTCAATTAGATGTCATTCTGACACCAAACTGATAGCATCTGACACAAAATCAACTTTTTCCAACTCGTATAGAAGCCAACTATCACATGTCAGAGAAGGCCCATAATTCACAGTGCTTTCAATTTTAACCATAAAAAAACATAAAACACATAGTTACGTTATAGCTGCGGGTCCAGCTCTGACATTATGTGTAGGCCTATGTGAGGCGACCCCGAATCCCAAGTTTCGGCTTGATAGGTCATTCGGTGCCCGAGCAATGGCCTTAATTGGTGCTGAAAATCCACTTTTTCAGGGCGTTACTACGGGGTCCCTGAATGAGCTATCGGACAGAGACATTGGGGTCCGTCTCTATGGGCCGAGGCGGTTTCAATGCACCTAGTCTTGCGACTCTGGGACATTTCTACATGTCGCCATGTCCGTGATATTCAAAATGAATTGAAAATATTGCAAATGTACGAGGCGGTTTCTCGGTCAGAGAACCTTCTAGAGCCCCATAAATCACCGTGCACTATCGACTTGAGCTCTAGAACAGGTTTCTAAAATTTCGGAGCTCTAGGTCTGATGGTTCTTGAATCGTTTGAACGAAAGTAACTATTGAAGGCGGTATAAGACTCTAAGCCCCACACTATGTCCCTATGGCCAAATTGTGTGTGTGTGTGTTTTTGTTTTTTTTGCAAAAAGAATAGACACACGTTGTCTTTGGGGTAGGCATATACAGAATCCTCAATATGAAGTCTCTACCTAAAGAATTGGCTGGATGACATAGGGTTGAGTTGCGTGATTTTCACTATATGCAGGTTGACCATATGACAATAGCTCTTTGCTGTTTTTAACAACTTCCGGTTGTCACAGGAAGCTCTTACTCAACACACGTTGTCTTTGGGTTAGACATAAACAGAATCCTGAATATGAAGTCTCTACCTTAAGAATTGACTGAATGACAGATGGTTGAGTTGCGTGATTTTCACTATCTGCAGGTTGCTTATATGACAATAGCTCTAGGGTGATTTTAACATTTTCCGGTTGCTCCAGGAACCTTAGAATCGACACAGGTAGACCTCACAGTAGCCTGATGGATTGTTATAGAAGACAGGTTCATAAGGCATTCATAACCCACATAGACTTCAGGTTGAATTTAGGAGAATTGTCAATGTATTCCTATGGGGAGAGAAGTCATTGCACACAGTTTGATCTAAACACCTTCTTTTCACTGTGAAGGGTTAATGCCACAGGGTCAAGGTTAGGCTTGCACAGATCGGGAGGACCTCAGGAACGCTCCTGAGGTTGAATTGTGCTTCTAACCCTAATGGTTCTCTCACTGTCACCCATAAGCACTTGACATATTGGTGCAGGCCTCATTTTGGGCCTAGTTTTCTCAAGGTCGCTGCGCTCATACCGAGCAAGCTACGGTCAAGCGGGGCGTCTCATTGAACTCGTCTCAGCCTAGAGATAATGGTAATGCCATTGCAGGCTCTTTGTGTCTTTAAGCACCGCACTGTGTCACTCCGTCCTTGCTGTGTGTGTGTTTGAGAGAGCTTTTCTTTGACATCTGATGGGATAAATGACTGATTTACAGTTCATGAGGGCTGCCTAGTCACACATATGAAGTTGTGGAAAGATCTGACCTTTTTAACCCTTCAAAACAGCCCCTATGACACCATTATAAGGCATTTCTGGTTGACACAGGAATCTGAACGTTAGGCTCTTATAGAATATTGAGTTTTAAGTGTTTCTGTTAAGAACTGACTTATTTACAGAGGGTTGAACAAGTGTGTGTTGTTTCAGAAAATCACAGAAAATCACAGAAATCTCGCAGAGCTCCGAAACCTGCCTTAACGGACTCATCTGAACACGCTGCAACTGGATATGTAACTTTTTTGAAAAAAAACCCTCTTGTTGTTGAATATCACCAATGTGTCATTGTACAATTTCTCTGAAATGAACATTGGTAAATGCATGGTTCCTTTTCTCCTGACACCGTAGGCTCATGTAGTTTGATGTGAAGCGGTCAAATCAGCACTCTATTTTCCTGTTTGACTTTCAATCCCAGAAAAATAGCCTTAACTCGAAAAGCGTCGAGGCCTCGACTCCATCCTGTTCGGGGCCAACTGCCCATTATGCCAAACCCACGCAGACCGAGTTTCGTCTTCGAATTATCTTCCGTTTAGGAGAAAAAGCCGTGTCGCGATTGGTGATATATGTTACATTTGCAATATGATTCCATACGCCCTCTCGTGGAATAATCCGGGACTGCAAGGAAATGACCAAAATTTGAAAATTTAATTAAACGGAAACGGAAGGTCCGAGAGACTCCGTTCGATGACTTCCTGGAAGATCCGGCCCCTGTGAGCGGCCCGACGCCGTCCGCGGATTTATCGGACGTGGTCGGACGTCTAGTAAGGGAGCGTACATTTGCAACATGGACTTTCTCACTAACCATACGGATGGCGCACGTGATGTCCCTTCATGTATGAAATTGTATCATTCCAAACATTATATTACATTTTGTAGCAACTCGAGCAACACCTCTCCATCCACTCTAGCAGCAGGCTGCATAGGAGAAACAGCTCGAGTCGCACAAAATTGAATATAACGTTGCGGATAACGTACAGAATGGCACAATTTAATGTGTACAACATCTAAAGACCTGCATCACTATACGGAGAGCTTCCCTGTTTCTAAAACAACATATTTGGGTGTTTTTGGAGCCTTTGTTCATGTTTTTTCAGAGCCCACATACTGCACAACGAGGAAGTGAATCGTTGGTTTGGGTAAGTTTCTCAAAAAAGTGAAATAGAAAAAAAAAAAAAAAAAGATCTGGCCCTTCTATAACATGCCATTTACATCAAAAATAGAGATTAGGTTGTAAAAAAGTAGACTTCTTTAAACCACTAAAATGTGCACCCTTGGTCAGCCAAGTCACAGCGATACTTTCTAAAATATTCATATAGTGTTGTCTGTACATCCTCTCTTGTCAACAGAGGGGGGGCACAGCACGGACAGCATCCTGCCTTGGAGTGATCCTAGTAGCGACCCTCTCACCTCGCTGACTTTCTTGGAGATGCAGTCCCCCAGCAGGCTGTCCAGATCGTCAGCAATCACGCTGCACTCCTCCATGTGCTCCGACACGGGAACGGAGTAGGGCATGGGCGGTAGGACTGTACTGGGGCTCTCTGATAGGTCAGCACAGGGCGTGGCCACTGGGCTCGAGGGCTCGTCGCTGACAGGGATGGGCGTGGCCAGAGGGGCAGGGATACACTGGGCACTGGACAGATCAGCTGGAACGGAGGAGAGGGATGAAGAAAAACTAGAAATTAAGAGATAGGACCATAGAGAGAAGGGAATTTTAGAGAGGAACATTAATGACAATGACAAATAAATCATTCAAGTTAAACGTGATGTTATGTTTTCATGTTGAGCTGCCATACCTGATGCAATGTCAGTCAAAGATTCTAGCCCGTTGGCGGACGTCTAAATAAAAAGAGAAGGCTTGGTAAACATTTTTTTTTTACCTTTATTTAACTAGGCAAGTCAGTTAAGAACAAACTATTATTTACAATGACGGCCTACCCCGGCCAAACCCTAATGACGCTGGGACAATTAAAATAACCATTCATTCCATTTGCCCTTAATAAGAAAATGGCAATGAGAAGAAAAAAAATCCAAGACGACCAGACACTCACCTCTCCTGTGGGTGAAGAATTCTCTCTATTGCTCTCCCTCCCTGACGTTGAGGACTCCACCTGTGGAGACGGCAGTAACATTTATATTGACCGTGGCAGATATCGTTCTAGGCATTTTGATCTTTGAGGGGCGCATTCCTACTGTTGATAGAGTCCAATGTGACTGAACTCACCTGAGAGCTGATGTAGGCCTTACGGACCTTCAGGCCCAGTTTATTAGCCAGGTCCTGGGCCAGTTCACCCACCTGCCTGTCCTGTATGACACAGAAAGTAGATTCCATAAACAATAAGACTAACTGACATGACACATTAAAGAAATGTGAGTAACTAAAATGACGTAGTAAAATAAATTGGTGATCCCATATGAATCCTACAAGGATTCATCATTTTAATTGAACTACAGTTCGATTGCCCTTGGATGCCATGTGGCCTTGACTTACATGTGGGGCAGTGAGCAGACATCCGGTGCCACACTCATAGGCCTCCCTGAGTCGGCCCAGCTCTCTCAGACACAGAGCTTTCCTGTAGAGCGCCCTGCGACTGCCCTCACACACGCACAGCGCGCTATCGCAGTCCTGTACGCCCCGCTCAAACTCCCCCTGGGGGAAAGAGACAGACAAAGAAAGAGAGACAAACAGAAAGAGGGGAGGTGGAAAGGGAGAGAAGATGGGGACTGGGTGTAAGAACTGACTTAAATGTGGGATCCATTATGTACAGACAAAGTGCTTGGCCTGATATAATTAAGCAATAAGGCCAATATACCATGGCTAAGGGCTGTTCTTATCCACGCGGAGTGCCTGGACACAGCTCTTAGCCATGGTATATTGGCCATATACCACAAACCCCCAAGGTGCCTTATTGCTATATAAACTGGTTACCAATGTAATTAGAGCAGTTAAAATAAAAGTTGTGTCATACCCGTGGTATACGGTCTGATATACCACGGCTTTCAGCCAATCAGCATTCAGGGCTCGAACCACCCAGTTTATAATGACTGCTTTAACAACTTTTGAGAATATGTTAATCATTTGAATATTGTTAAGTGTGTGTGTATGTCTTACAAACTGAAAGTGTGCCGCTGCCCTGTTGACATAGAGGCTCTCCAGAAGCTCAGGGGGAATGACCAGTGCCTCTGCCTGAGCATAGCGGGCCACGTTGACTCCCTCACTGTAATGCTGCGCTGCCTGTCTCCATTCCCCATCCCGAAACACTGTGTTTCCCTCGTCCAGCAAGTTACACACCAACTGGGTCAAAAAAGCCTGAAGAATAGGAGGCGGCAGGAGGGAGAGAGATCATGAGAATGATAAAAGATCATTCAGAACTGAGATAAAGTGCAGATTTGTGGAAGGATACAATTGATGACAGGCAGGTGGCTCGACCAATTTGGGTCAGGCAAGAGAATAAACATTGTAAGCAACAGATAGGTACCGCATAATTCTCAGGCTCTGGGAAAGGCAAGGAGGACCTGTAGAGAAAATGTGAGATACATCAATCAGTGCCACCTCACGTACGTTCTTCGTGTTTATGTGTACTGACTATATAGAAAAATATCAGGATGTCTTACTGAATAAAGCCCATAGCTTTCTGGATTTCCTCCCTCCGTTTCTGTCGTTCCATATCCATGGCTAAAGAATAGATCAAGTTTATTGTTATATTATTTGTGAATAAAATTACAATCAAAAATATGTTCATGATTGACAAAGACAAAGTACGCTGTTGTCAGATCTAAAAAGCCACAGACAACAAGTAGAGAGTGCATCGGACACGACAAACCGCAACACTTTCTTCCATTTTGAGGCCTTCTAATAATAACCTGCATGTCTATCCTCGCGCTTGCCTAAAAATAACTCGGACGAGAGTAACGCGTTAGCTGCAAATACAGCAGAATAAACACGGTGTACCGAACCAAAATAACTTGTTAGCTAGCTGATGAACTACGTATAATGCATGTTTAGGAAATACTCAATTGCAAGTCTTGGATAGCATGAAACAATTACAAACGATTTGGGATGAAAGTTTCAGGATAACTTCCAAGTGGCTAGCTATCGACTTAGGTTAGTTAACTAACTTTAGCTTGTAGCTAGCTAATCCACTGTCAACTCTTTGGTTTGTTTCAGGCTCCGACTTCAACCGGCAGTGACACTACTTCAATATATCCATTAACTAACCAGTGAATGTAGAAAATGCATAACAGTAGCTAGCTATATCAGCTGGCAAATCAACTTATTACAGAGCGTATTTTTTATATTTATTATGAAGAGCAAACTTGCTGATGGCAGGGACAGCATCGGAACACCAGGGCTAACTAGTCAGAGTTAGCTAGCTAGGTCAATTCAACATAAGTGGCAAATGACTGACATAGATATATATACACACAGCTTCGTATTTTGTAAATTCGTTTTGTGTGGTAGTTGACAGTGCAATAGCATACTAGCTAACGTTAGCTACTCACCGAAAACAACACCTTGTTCTTCTCCAAAGACTGCTTTATCAGAATAAATAGGACAAAATTGTGAATATCTACTTATATAAGGACCTTCAAAATATTAATCATCCAGACACATATTTATTTGTTCACTTTCCCGGTAACGGGTTGCAGTATCTGGACAGAACATGTGAGAGTTTTCACCTACAATTCTGCACAGTCCAAGCTAGCTAGCTACAGTACTTCTCCAAATTGCGCTCAAGATTATGAGACGCTTGGTCCTAAAGAGCTGTGGGTTGGTTGAGTGTGGTTATATTCAGTGTGACCGCTAGGAGGGGGCAGTTGCATTGACGAGCACGCAGTCAGAGTTGACAGAGATTGAAAATAAATGTTTAGAATTTTCATAAAATCCACTTTGATCATTGAACAGATTTTGAAGTGACCTGTCAAAAAGTGTTGATATTGCTCAACATGTGGCAGACTATTGACTTGGTGATGCAGGCAGCACAGTAGCTACATCATTTTGGTACAGATAACCCCTTTGAATAGATTATAAAAGATTATGTTTACATTTCAGTCATTTAGCAGACACTACATTTAGCAATGTATTGTTTTTACCCCTTTTTCATGGTATCCAATTGGTAGTTACAGTCTTGTCTCATCGCTGTAGCTCCCGTACGGACTCAGGAGAGGCGAAGGTCGAGAGCCATGCATCCTCCGAAACACAACACAACCAAGCCACACTACACGCTTAACCCAGAAGCCAGCCACACCAATGTGTCGGAGGAAACACCGTACACCTGGCGACCATGTCAGCATACATGCGCCTGGCCTGCCACAGGAGTCGCTAGAACGTGATGGGATTGTGCGCTGCCCCATGGGTCTCCCGGTCACAGCCAGCTGCAACAGAGACTGGACTCAAACCAGAATCTCTAGTGGCACAGCTGGCAACTGCGATGCAGTGCCTTAGACCACTGCGCCACTTGGGAGGCCTTCCAGAGCAACTTACAGTTAGTGCATTCATCTTAAGATACAGTACCAGTCAAACGTTTGGACACACCTACTCTTTCATTTACTCTTAGTAAATTTAGTTCTTTACTCTTATTTTTCTTAAAACTACATTGTTGGTTAAGGGCTTGTAAGTAAGCATTTCACAGTAAGGTTTGCACCTGTTGTATTTGGCACATGTGACAAATAAAATTTGTTTGGATTTGATTACAACCAATGTACAATAACATGAATTAATATTTCACTCACATTTCATCTTATTTGTTCTGGATCAAAACATACAAGGCCAACGGTAGCCTTCATTCACTTGATCCACCACTAAGCTGTGCAGCAATTGCTAATGTAAATACTATGGTCACAGGTACTGTACCAGTCAAAAGTTTGGACACCTACTCATTCAAGGGTTTTTCTTGGTTTTGACTATTTTCTACATTGTAGAATAATAGTGAAGATATCAAAACTATGAAATAACACATATGGAATCATGTAGTAACCAAAAAAGTGTTAAACAAATCAAAATATATTTTATATTTGAGATTCTTCAAAGTAGCCACCCTTTTCCTTGATGACAGCTTTGCACATTATTGGCATTCTCTCAACCAGCTTCACCTGGAATGCTTTTCTAACAGTCTTGAAGGAATTCCCACATATGCTGAGCACTCGTTTGCTGCTTTTCCTTCACTCCGCGGTCCAACACGTCCCAAATCATCTCAATTGGGTTGAGGTCAGGTGATTGGAGGCCAGGTCATCTAATGCAGCACTCCATCACTCTCCTTGGTCAAATAGCCTTTACACAGCCTGGAGGTGTGTTGGGTCATTGTCCTGTTGAAAAACAAATGACAGTCCCACGAAGCGCAAACCAGATGGGATGGCGTATCGCTGCAGAATGCTGTGGTAGGCATGCTGATTAAGTGTCCCTAGAATTCTAAATAAATCACAGACAGTGTCACCAGCAAAGCTCCCCACACATCATACCTCCTCTTCCATGCTTCACGGTGGGAACCACACATGCGGAGATCTTCCGTTCACCTACTCTGTGTCTCACAAAGACACATCGGTTGGAAAAAAATCTCAAATATTGGACTCACCAGACCAAAGGACAGATTTCCAATGGTCTTATGTCCATTGCTTGTGTTTCTTGGCCCAAGCAAGTCTTTTCTTCTTATTGGTGTCCTTTAATAGTGGTTTCTTTGCAGTAATTTGACCACGAAGGCCTGATTCACACAGTCTCCACTGAACAGTTGATGTTGAGATGTGTCTGTTACTTGAACTCTGTGAAGCATTTATTGGGCTGCAATTTCTGAGGCTGGTAACTAATGAACTCTAACTCTAATGAACAATGCACACCTGTTAATTGAAATCCATTCCAGGTGACTACCTCATGAAGCTGGTTGAGAGAATGCCAAGAGTGTGCAAAGCGGTCATCAAGGCAAAGGGTGGCTACTTTGAAGAATCTAAAATATATTTAGATTTGTTTAACACTTTTTTGGTTACAACATGATTCCATATGTGGGGGACAGAGTGGCGCAGCGGTCTAAAGCACTGCATCACAATGCTAGACCCGGGTTCGATCCTGGGCTGTATCACAACCATAAAATAACTGTAAAAGAAGAATTTGTTCTTAAGTGACTCTCAAAATGACATTTTGTTGGTTACTACATAATTCCATGTGTTATTTCATGGTTTTGATTGCATCACTTTTATTCTACAACATAGAAAATAGTCAAAAAGAATGAAAAACCCTTGAATGAGTAGGTGTGTCCAAACTTTTGACTGGTACTGTATATATATATATTCAGTTGAAGTCGGAAGTTTACATACACCTTAGCCAAATATATTTCAACTCCGTTTTTCACAATTCCTGACATTTAATCCAAGTAAAAATTCCCTGTCTTAGGTCAGTTAGGATCACCACTTTATTTTAAGAATGTGAAATGTCAGAATAATAGTAGAGAGAATGATTTATTTCAACTTTAATTTCTTTCATCACAAGCTTCCTACAATAAGTTGGCCTCCTTGCACGCACACGCCTTTTCAGTTCTGCCCACACATTTTCTATAGGATTGAGGTCAGGGCTTTGTGATGGCCACTCCAATACCTTGACTTTGTTGTCCTTAAGCCATTTTGCCACAACTTTGGAAGTATGCTTGGGGTCATTGTTCATTTGGAAGACCCATTTGCAACCAAGCTTTATCTTCCTGACTGATGTCTTGAGATGTTGCTTCAATATATCCACATAATTTTTCTTCCTCATGATGCCATCTATTTTGTGAAGTGCACCAGTCCCTCCTGCAGCAAAGCACCCCCACAACATGATGCTGCCACCCCCGCGCTTCATGGTTGAGATGGTGTTCTTCGGCTTGCAAGCATCCCCCTTTTTCCTCCAAACGTAACGATGCTCATTATGGCCAAACAGTTCCTTTTTTGTTTCATCAGACCAGAAGACATTTCTCCAAAATGTACGATCTTTGTCCCCATGTGCAGTTGCAAACTGTAGTCTGGCTTTTTTATGGCCGTTTTGGAGCAGTGGCTTCTTCCTTGCTGAGCGGCCTTTCAGGTTATGTCGATATAGGACTCGTTTTACTGTGGATATAGATACTTTTGTATCCGTTTCCTCCAGCATCTTCACAAGGTCCTTTGCTGTTGTTCTGGGATTGATTTGCACTTTTCGCACCAAAGTACGTTCATCTCTAGGAGACAGAATGCGTCTCTGATAAGAGAATGATCTAATAAAGGTAAATGAATCAATAATCCATTATTAATTAGTAGTTATGTAGCATGGATATATATAGCCTGTAGCATAAGTAACAAAAGGGTTAAGCATAAGTCTCATGAGATTGACTAGGAATGGAGGTCTGTGTGTTTAAGTAAACATTAAGAACTGTTAAACTGTGGTTGACCTGACCTAGCTTGAACCCTCCAGGTTTCCCTAATCTCAGAGTACTGAAACTGTCAGCTGGGTAAGAATTTACGGTGTTGAGAGTTCTGGGGAAGAACAATTAACTCTCCTTAGTGTTAGTGTGTAATGTGTGTGCGTAAATGAGGAGCGTGGTATATAATAGATGTTTTGTGTATGAACTGGAGAACGTTCTCTGAATAAACTGTATGAACCTTTTGCAGAAAGCTGAGTCCTTGCCTAATTATTAACCCATTGTCTTACAAACCTTGGGAATTAGTCAAGGCTTATCGATTGTTAATTATTATCATTAGGATAGAAAATTATTTTAACTGTCTCCTTCCTGAGCGGTGAGACGGTCCCATTGTGTTTATACTTGAGCACTATTGTTTGTACAGACGAACGTGGTACCTTGAGGCATTTGGAAATTGCTCCTAAGGATGAACCAGAATTGTAGAGGTCTACAGTTATTTTTCCTGAGGTCTTGGTTGATTTCTTTTGATTTTCCCATGATGTCATGCAAAGAGGCACTGAGTTTGAAGGTAGGCCTTGAAATACATCCACAGGTACACCTCCAATTGACTCAAATGATGTCAATTAGCCTATCAGAAGCTTCTAAAGCCATGACATCATTTTCTAGAATTTTCCAAGCTGTTAAAGGCACAGTCAACTTAGTGTATGTAAACTTCTGACCCACTGGAATTGTATTACAGTGAATTATACGTCAAATAATCTGTCTGTAAACAATTGTTGAAAAATGTATTTGTGTCATGCACAAAGTAGATGTCCTAACCAACTTGCCAAAACTATAGTTTGTTAACAAGAAATTTGTGGAGTCGTTGAAAAACTCGTTTTCATGATTCCAACCTAAGTGTATGTAAACTTCCAACTTCAACTGTATATATATAGAGAGAGAATATATATATATATATATATATATATATAGCATTTCTTTACTGCAACCACCAACCACAGGAGTATTCAGGAGCCCGCTCTGCTAATCGTAAGATGGGGGGAGGAGAAGAGGTAGGGGGTACACGTGGGTAACTGGGGGGCCCTGCCTTGATTGGGTAACTGATTAATACTGTAAAATAAAAAATAAATAAACTGCATAATAAATAAATGTGACAGGCCAGTTGTGTGAGTCAGGGGCTGGGCCCAAGCCCATATGGGACCCAAGAGGCAACCACAGGAGCCTGCTCTCAATGTTCCAAATACACCAGAGAGCATAATTTGGCCAGAGGATCAATAGTTTCAAAAAAATAACTGTGGATAAAATGTTGTCACAAGCGCATATAGGTAACTGCCCAAATAAAGGAAACACCAACATAGAGTCTTAAAAGGGTGTTTGGGTACCACGAGCTGCCAGAACAGCTTCAATGTGTCTTGGAAGGAAAATGCACCCCACACCACAACATATCATTTGTATCTCTCATTTACTCATGTGTTTCCTTTATTTTGGAAGTTACCGGTTGCCTACAGTCAGGAAGGCCTGTGAAGTCTTAATCTGGCCCTGGACATTTCCTGTTTTCATCAGGCTGGTCCTGACTTTTTTCATGTGTCAGGTAATTCATCCCTTGAAATGGTTGGATGGAAACGTGGTTAGCAAGCCCCTGGCTGTCCGCAAATAAATAAAAAACTAGAAAATGTGGCCATCTACTTTGCTTAATATAAGGAATTTGAAATGATATATACTTGTACTTTTACTTTTGATACTTAAGTAAATGTAATTCGTAAAATGTACTTTTGATACTTAAGTATGTTTTAAACCAAATACTTTTAGACTTTTACTCAAGTAGTATTTTACTGGGTGACTTTCACTTTTACTTGAGTCATTTTCTTTTAAGGTATCTTTACTTTTACTCAAGTATGACAATTTCCTACTTTTTCCACCCCTGCTGATTTTTACCGTGAGTATACTTGATCCTCTTCTCGAAAGGTTGTTTTCGGGCGCTCTTTTGCCCTCCAATCTTGTATTGCAAACAGGTTGCAACTCCGCTCCACAAAGTGGCGGCAAAGAGCAATCTAGTTAGTGGGTCTGTGCACAAAAAATTGACAGAAGAAAAAACATTGACGTCACGCATTGTAGCAACAAGTGCGCGGAAGGAGGCAACGCGACAATCATACTATATCATCCGTTACGGTACTGTAACATGTTTGTCAACTATTAAATATGTTGTTTTTGTGTATATTTGCTGTTGTAAGAGCTGAAAAACGGAACCTTCTTTAGGCTAACTCGTGTAAAGGAACGAGTACTATTTTGGATAGCTAGCCGGCTGCTAGCACACCGACGTTAACTATAGTTCGTAGCTTGTCACACTAACAAACCGAATGCTACGTTACTGCGTTCTCTATTCCCGCAATGTTTGTTAGCTAGCTATGCAACTCAAACCTCATGTTACCTGGCTGAGTAGTTGATTCATATGAGCACAGTAATAATAGCCATTGGTAATGCCTGGTACTCATTGTCAGTAAATTGTTAATCATCAGTACTTTGCAAGCCAATTCATCTCTGTTCTTGCTTTCATAGAACACCACAGACCACCATGGCTTCCGATGACATTGCCCTGCTGGCCGAAGCGCTGTCCAAGACTCATCTAGGATATGGAGAGTTGAGCTACAAGGGCCAGGGACTGAAGCTGGACAACACAGAGTCTGGTGAGTGCACTGATTGCAAACTGGTCAACAACAGGAGACTTCAATATGGCATTGTTCTCTAACAATGCCAACACGGTTAACAGCTTTGATAATAGTCTTCTGTCATCTGTTGGTGAATCTGGTTGTCTCTGCAGTGAAGGAGTTGGTGCGGGAAATAGAGGAGTACCAGGGACTCCGGGCCCTGCGGTTGGAGGGAAACACAGTGGGAGTGGAGGCAGCGCAGGCTATCGCCAAAGCCTTGGAGTGCAAAGACCAACTTCAGGTACTGGGCGGAGAGAGCCTTGAGTCAATTGTCTGTCTGTCTGTCAGGCTGAGCAAAGCAAACTGACTTGGGCCTACTGCTGAAAATAGTGAAGCCACACATTCACCCCATGATCCTTAGGGGGTGTCAGAATTTTACTGTTGAGTGTATTTCTTTACATCCTGCTTTAACTGTTTATTTTTTTAGAGTTGCCACTGGAGTGATATGTTCACGGGTCGCTTGCGCTCGGAAATCCCAACTGCCCTGGTAAGTCAACACTAACAACCTCCCCTTGTGCTTCATTTGATTTTATACATATACTGACATACAGTGGCAAGATAAAGTATGTGAACCCATTGGAATTATCTGGACTTTGCATAAATTGGTCATAAAATTTGAACAGATCTTCATCTAAGTCACAACAATAGACAAACACAGTCTGCTTAAACTAATACACAAACAATGATGTTTTCATGTCTTATTGAACACACTGTGTAAACATTCACAGTGCAATGTCTTACCGTGGACTGATGAACATCAAGCTTTAAGAGATACTTTTGTGACCCTTTCCAGCTTTATGCAAGTTAACAATTCTTAATATTGGGTTTTCTGAGATCTTTTGTTCGAGGCATGGTTCACATCAGGCAAGGCTTCTTGTGAATAACAAACTCAAATTTTATGCCATTTATGCAGAAATCCAGATCATTCCAAAGGGTTCACATACTTTTTCTTGCCACTGTATGTTCCACAAGTCTGTAGCTCTTCATGTCTCTCTTCATCCTCAGAGGTCCCTAGGCAGTGCGTTGATGACAGCAGGGGCCAGACTGCGAGAGCTTGACCTGAGTGATAACGCCTTTGGGCCAGATGGGGTGAAGGGCATTGAGACTCTACTGAAGAGCTCTGTGTGTCACTCTCTACAGGAGCTGAGACTCAACAACTGTGGCATGGGCATCGGAGGGGGCAAGGTGAGAGTTTGGAAACACCAATTGTGTGACTGCTAGTACTTACTGACTTAGGAGCATAGGCCATCAACGACTCTTCTCCATCATTCGCTTTTCTGGTCTACTGTTAGGATGTGCCACAAAGTAACCAGTGTTTTGTCTGTTAGATCCTGGCGGCAGCGTTGACTGAGTGTCATGAACAGTCCAGTGCTCTCGGTGCCCCACTGAAACTAAAAGTGTTCATCGCAGGCAGAAACCGCTTGGAGAACGAAGGAGCCACAGCCCTTGCCCTGGCATTTCAGGTACAGACAAACAGACACAAATTGCAACTTTATGATGAGGATATATCCCCAAATCATTATTTTATGTAATAAAGACATGTCTCTTGTTCACACACTGAGCTTGGTAGATGCAGCTTGGCCTAATATCTTGCTTTTTTTTCTCCCCCCGTCTCTTTTGTGCACTCTCCCTCCCCCTAATTTCTCTTGCGCTCTTTCTCCATCTCCCTCCTCTCTCTTATCAGCTGATGGGAAGCCTAGAGGAGGTGCACATGCCCCAGAATGGGATCAACCATGCTGGGGTGACTGCTCTGGCCACCGCCTTGCAGCACAACCCCCACCTGCGCATCCTCAACCTCAACGACAACACCTTCACCAAGAGAGGGGCATTGGCTATGGCTCAGGTATTACTGCCAAATTGTCTGCCTAGTGCTCTGCTGTAGTCAAACATGCGCTATATCTTGGTGCTAAGCCGGACAAAATTGTTATTTAGCTGATTGGGGCCGTCATATACATATTAGTGTATTAACAAGGTTTTATTTTACGAGTTCTCTTCATTTATAATGATCTTTTCCCCTCTCTGTCCCCAGGCTCTGAGGCACCTGAGGACTGTGCAGGTGATCAACTTTGGGGACTGCCTGGTGCGTTCTGAAGGGGCCATCGCTCTCTCTGCTGTCCTGAGAGAGGGACTGCCCACTCTTAAGGTCAGTAGAGGTGTGTGTGTGTGTGTGTGTGTGTGTGTGTGTGTGTGTGTGTGGGTGGATTACCCATTCTTGTCTGATTGTGTTCATTCCTGTGTTCAGGAGCTGAATCTGTCCTTTGGGGAGATCACGGAAGCTGCAGCACTGGTGTTGGCTCAGGCTGTACAAGACAAACCCCATATGGAAAAACTGGATCTCAATGGTATTATTCACCACGCACTACTTCAATCAGTCTGAATGGCCATGAAATATAGATCCAAGTGTTAATGACAAATCCATTTTGTGTGTTTTGTTTATAATATATTACCTGTTTTTGTCCAGGTAACTGTTTGGGGGAGGAGGGGTGTGAGGCTCTGAAGGAGACCATGGACAACATGGACAGGGCCGACATACTGGCGTCTCTCAGGTAGGTGTGTGTGGATGTCATCACAGGTGTGATTATACAACATTTAGCTATCGTCCTAGATGCTGTATTGGCCTTGTTCTATGCTCTATAGTGATGATGAGGGAGAGCCTGATGAAGAAGAAGAAGAGGAGGAGGAGGAGGAGGAAGATGAGAATGGAAAAGAGATGACGGAGAATGGAGTGAAGGATAGAGACAGCCCAGTGAAGCCTGAGCCAACTTGTCATCCAGAGATCCTCTCTTTCCTCAGCTCCCCTACTGCTGAGACACTGCTCAAACTGGGGGACAACAGGACTGGACTCATCCAGCAACACGTAAATTATTACTGTGGTCATGGGCCATTCACACGTTAACTGTTGAAGTGTATCTGAAGAGGGCCTTGTTGTAAGGTTAGAAGGCAGTAACAGTTGTCATTGGATTTTAACATCTATTGTGGAAACCTCCCTGGTCAGGTGGATGTGTCTGACTCTGATAAGGTTGCCGATGCCTTCCTGAGAATCTCCTCTCTGTACAGTGATGACCATGAGGTCAAGAAGGCTGTCCTGGAGACTATTGGTGAGCCTAAACAGTCAAACACCCTCTTCTCTAATTTCTGTCCTGCATCCTGCCTTGTCTCTGTGTTGGAGTGGGACACTTAATGTGACTAAGTTGCTCTGCTTGTCCTACAGACACCCTGTTGAAGAAGGCATTCTCTGGTTCCTCCCTGCAGACCTACAGCTTCCTGTCAACTCTACTGGTGATGCTGGGGCTCCTCAAGGTAGAAACACTATGTACAACATGCTTAAACCGTTCACTGAGTCTCAGCCATGTCAGTTACCATGTTGGGGTCAATCCATTACTTACAGGAAATGGACAAAAAATGTCCTGTTTTCTATGAGAATTATTTAACTTGACAGGTTACAAAAATGTAGCCCAACTCTGATTAGCAGTAATGCAAGCCCTAATGTATATGGCTCCCATGTTAATCTGTGCTGTTCAGGGTGAGGGCAAGGTGAAGAAGGTGCAGGTGTTACCTGGTCACCTGTTGGTTTTGGAGCACGCTGTCCAACAGGACTACTTCCCCCAGGACCACGCCTCCCTGCTGGACACCTTTGTCGCCAGGTAAGTGTGTGTGTGTGTGTGTGTGTGTACCTGTTAGTCTGTCTGGATAGGTTGTGGACATTGAATAGTAGGCAGCTCCATGATCCTTGGGGTCTCAAGGATGTCCCTCCATGAAGAAAAAAAAAAAATCTAATCTTCTAATACATCACAATGGAGTAAATGACATTTCAATAGTGTCACTATAACATCACAATGGCACTGAATTTGAATTGTATTTATAGGGTGGTGGAACTGGAGAATTATGACATCACAATGGCTTCTAGATGCACAGAATTAGAATGTATATTTCTATGAGGGGGGAACACGGTATAATTCTAGTTCGGTCCGTCTAGACGCCATTAGGAAGTTATAGTGATACCATAGACCCATTCGGTATTAGATAGAACGTCGTGGCCCCACACTCCTGTTGTTACCTAGGTTACCCCATTGGCTCACAGTGAAAACTTGACCTTTTTCAAATGCAATTTTATTGTTGTCTGCTTGTTTTAGTCAATTACAAAGCTACATTTTAAGGAAAACGCGTCTAAATATAACTTTTCAACATTGCCTGCTCCAGAGCGTTCTCACTACGTATAAAAACGGAATATTTGTAGGGCTTCCCTCATGCCCCTTCTCATCACTGTGCTAGCAGCCATGTGAGTGCTAGCTAGCTACCGACCAGAACATTAAGCTAGCCAAGACCAGCTACACAAACAGACTATAAAGCTACAAGTAGTGAGTGGAGTCACAAACGGACTGTACTAAAGAAGTTAAATGTCTTACCTGTAATGAAATGTTTTCTACGCACATAGCTATGTGTAGCTTACCTGAACACCGGGTCCCCACGTTTCCCACTCGCCCACGCTGACTAGCCTGAAGCCACAGGGCTCTTCTCGCAGGCTCTATTCCCCTACGTGGGAGCATTGCGAACCGTAGGTCGGCGTTTTTGAACTGGTTACATGTACATTGAACAACACAGCAGCTTTTCAGCATGTTTTGTTATTTCTCTATAACAAAAAATCTACGACGAAGTTGTCTCTTTTAAAATGTAGGTCAATAGGAAAGAATTGTTGTTTTCCTCAATTTGTGTGTGTGGTCAAGGGGAATTCCTTATTACATAAATACCGACTGGGACTATTGGAAAGTCATTTATTGCACTGTGATGTAATTAGACGTTGGTTCAAATACAGTACATATGTATTTTAAATACTTTTCCTGTGTATTTGGCTGAATCAACTTCAATATGAAAATAATTTCTTATAAATACTATTTGAAACTATTTTCAAATACATTTATTTTATCTTGTTTTAATTTTATCTTGTGATGAGCTTAGATTTTCCCACTGTCGTGGAGGTAAAAGTTGTAATGCGTTGGTGTATGCAACCTACAGGCACGGTAAATCCCTGAAGTCCTGCAGCCATGCCCGAGATAGTCTCAAGTCCACACTGGAGAGAAGGATCTCCCCGGAATGCTGAGCCCTCCTGCAGCCCAAATGAACCAGTCAAAGCCACACAACCTACGCACACACTCCCACTCAGGACACACACTGCACTGATAAAGGGACATTCCTTGCATGAGGACCTCGCATAGATACTTTACACTGGACAGAAGAAGGGGACGAAAACCAATCTACCTACACTCAATACATACCTGTGGGTTTTCGATTCATGAAGCTCCTCCAATGAAGACGTATTGAAGAAGACTAGTTATTCAGACAGGGTTTCCTCCATTTTATTTTTGTATTTGTTCTTGTTACTATTTGTATACAAAAAAGGGACATTTTCATTAAGCCTTTAAAGACATAGTGGGGAGAAAGTGATTTGAAAACGGAATAAATACTGAAGTTGATGGGCACACAAACAAGAATGGTGGTCAGATTCAGTAAGGACATGGTATTACGTTCTAAATGAACCTAGCTGGCCACGTCTGTACTGCTCAGCCTTAATATTATTCCCGAGTTCAACCAGGTCAGATTCATTACTGTGCATCAGACGGTGAGGAGTGGACTACAGTATGCCTGTGCATCGCACCGTATGGACAGGAATAGACATCTATGTATGTATGGCTCTTGTACTGTATGCTGTTATAACAATGTAGAGCTCAGGAGACTAACTTGTTGAAAGGGAACTTATGGGGAAAATGAAATAGAATTTACCTTTGATTCTCATGTGTCTTACAACTTTAATGTAATGAACATTGATCTGTATAACATTGGAATACATGTACAGTATCATCAGGACTATATTGATGTTTTTCATGTTAATCTGATTGTATTGAGATGAAGTGAGTGATGTGATAAAATATTACTTTTCCAAGAGTCCTCAGTGTGTTTATTCATTTTAATCAAACTTGAACGGTAATCCTCAAACCAGAGGCAATTCCTCTTGTTTATTTTCACTGCCAGGGATTTACCGCAACATCTATGTTAAACACATGTATGCCTACAGTAGACCTATTAAGTGGTGTAAATATTTGATAGGCACATCAATCATTGACATTTAGTTGTTTGAGAGGCTGGTTAGTTGGCCTCAAGCCTCCATATAGAAGCCGTACAGTAGCTAGGCGATATGCATACTGTTGATACATCCCCTGAGGCGCAGCTCTACTGCGCACTTTGAAACTCACGAGAAATGAATCGAAAGACGGGGTCAGAGTGAATGGAGGGATAATGAAGTTTATTTTGGATGGGGTACAGCCAGGGGAAGAGCAGGGAGAGAGACCAGGGACCGTGAGAGAATAACCGGCAGTACAAAGAACTGGAGCTGAATAACAGGAACACGAATACGGAGCGAGAGTGAGTAAACGGAAAATGGTG
This sequence comes from Salmo trutta, assembly GCF_901001165.1. Lineage (NCBI taxonomy): Eukaryota > Metazoa > Chordata > Actinopteri > Salmoniformes > Salmonidae > Salmo > Salmo trutta. Next base: position 57,794,133 of record NC_042974.1, on the reverse strand, counting down.
GAGAGATGCTGCCTAGGTTGCGTTAGAATGAAGCGTCGACTTTGTGTTGAGACCTAATATATTGATCATATATTAATAACGGAAAAAATCTTTCGGACTTAAATACCTTCTAGAGATTGGACAGAATGGGTCAAATACAGTGTCATGATTTTCTGTCAGTCTACACCTAATTTAAAAAAGACAGAGACGTGGGAAAGTTGTCGTGGAATAGTCAGGTAACGGTAGGAAACCAATAAAGGGAAATGTATTCCCCCATTCCTCCTGGTTTATTTACAGGAGACACTCGGCAGCGGTGAGTCCTGTGCCCAGCGGTGAATACACTGCGCGTCTTTGTGCGCAGCCGGCGTGCCAGCTCAACTGCGGTCTAAACTGCTTATCCCCGGGGGGACACTGACACACAGGCTTTGCCCTAGGAAATTCCACCGTCTCTTATTTCTCCCCCCTCTCTCACAACTCTCTCTTTCACTCAAAATTCACAACGGTCTATGATCATTGTAGATGGCGACAACTTTGAAAAGTGTTAAAACAGTTTTTCAATTGCTAAGTAGTAACAAGTAGGCTAGTGGTCAACAAGGATTACATCGTTTTGGTTGAATTTATCTGGAAACTTTCCTCGGTTCAGGTAGGGACAATCTCCCAAACCCATATTTCCAAATTTAGTGAATTGTTTTGGTTCAGGTAGACTGCGACATCAGACTACAAGGTGATAACGGTTTCATTGTGATGAAATAGTTTAACGTGTGTCTGTAGGCTATCATTGAAATACTGTCTTTAGATGTGGAAAAACACTTTCAATTAGTGAATTTCCATTATGAAACTAGGAGAAACATTGGGATTCATGCCATTCTTGCTATTATTGGCTTTTAGGCCTACCCTCTAAATACATTTTCTCACAGTCTGAATCTGGTGACGCATGTGATTGGGCAGATTTGAGAATTTTTCTATTTTTTAGTTGCGCTACCCATATATTCAGTTAGGCTACTTTAGCATATAGGTACATTATAACTATTATCTTATGTAGGCTATTGAATAAATACGTATTTATATCGTTTTACGAATGGATTAACCGTATGCGTAATTGGAGTTGTTGGGACCACATTTAAATACATGTATTTAGATAGTTTTAACGCGGCGAGGTGTGAAACGGCTTTTCAAATCGAGATGCGTCTCACCGAGTTGATAATTAAGCCGTGGAATGTAGACCGGCGAAAACCGACGCATACTAGCAAAGACTTGAGAAAGCAAATAGCCCAAATTACTCTAATCCGAAAAAAAGACGGGTTGAGAAATTGGATTAACTCGATAAAGGGATAAGACTGAGACTCTCTAAAACATATAGGTCTACATGGGATATGGAATAGGCCCCAAAAAAGCGGAATGGCTGTCAACTTTGTTTATCTTGTAGTAGAATAATATTTGCGCAGCCAGTTGAATCTCCTTTGATTTTCCAGATGTATTCGATGGACTGCCCCGCAGCCTTGAGGTCTCTCCTGATACTACTCTTGGCCATCCCGGGGGCGCACCTTGGCAAGTGCCCAAAGGAGTGCATATGTGACCAAATCTCACTCACTGTTACCTGTGTCAACAAAAACCTGACACAGGTGCCTCCCACAATCGACGAGGTAAGCCTAAACCCCATGTGACTGACTCATTGAAATTCTGGATTTTATGAAGTAAGCCTAATGATTACAATTCAAGGGGCAACCTGTTTGAATACAGCAGGGTTTCCCAGACCATGTCCTGGGCCCCCCCCCCGGGTGGCCATTTTGTTTTTTGCCCTAGCACTACATAGTTGATTAAAATTATGCTTGGTGATGAGTTGATTATTTGAACCAGCTGTGTAGTGCTAGGGCAAAAACCAAAACGTGCAGCCGGGGGGAATACAGGTTGAGTAACAAAATCATATTAAACAAATCTCAATCATTATCGATCCCTTCCCACCATCAGATCACAGTGAAGCTGGATCTGAGAAGCAACTACATCCAGGAGCTGCCATCAGGTTCGTTCAAACACACGCCGTACCTGACACACCTGTCCTTGCAGCGCTGCAATCTCCGCACCGTGAAGGAGGGGGCGTTCCGTGCTCTGGGCCGTCTCGTCTTCCTCAACCTGGCCAACAACAACATGGAGATCCTCTATCAGGTAAGAGATATTCGCACCGTGTTATATGTGACTGTTTCTGTGGTTTGACTACGTTTCTGGGGGAACTTGGTATTGAAAATGAAAAGCTCCACACTCTCTTCATCTCATTTTCCCTTTATCTCTCTCTCTCTCTCTCTCTCTCTCTCTTTGTCTTGCCGCCACTCTCTCCCCTCCCTCTCATTCCCCCTTCCTCCCACTCTCTCCCCTCTCCCATCTCCAGGAGTCATTCGACGGTCTCTCCTCACTGAAGCAGCTGCTGATTGACCGTAACCGAGTGGAGGAGATCCAGCCAGGGGCCTTCTCTCAGCTGGGGTTCCTCAACCTGCTCTCCCTCACCCACAACCAGCTCACCTATATCCCCAACATGGCCTTCCAGGGCCTGCAGAACATAAAGTGGCTGCGCCTTAGCCACAACTCTGTTAACTACATGGCAACTGAGGCCTTCGCAGGCCTGTTCACCCTCACACGCCTCAGCCTCGACCACAACGAGCTGCAGTTCTTTCCTACTGAGACCATGACCAGGTATGATGGTTGTGTTATCTCTTCCATGACATACACTACACCACCCTTTTTCCAGGAACCATAAAGGCCTATTCTACCAACCAACCATCCATTCCTCATTCCTCTCTCTCTCTCTCGCTCTGTCTTTCTGCTTTCTCTCTCTGTTCCCTCTCTCCAGACTCCCAGAGGTGACCCGTCTGGACCTCAGTTTCAACCCCATGACCTTCCTGGGTGAGGAGACTGTCTCCATGAACAAACTCACCCACCTCTTCATGGACCACATGTCCCTGCAGGACCTGTCCCACACGGCCGTGTCCCTGTCCCCCTCTCTCACCCACCTGGACCTCAGCCACAACCAGCTCCGTGTCCTCCAGCCCTTCACTCCAGCCTCCCCCAAGCTGGCCCGCCTTAACCTGGCTGGAAACCCCATCTACTGCAACTGCTACCTGCTGCCGCTGAGGGAGTGGGGCATCCGGAAGAAGGTGAAGCTGATGGGGGCTTGCGGGGGACCGGCTCACTTCTCTGGGGAGAACCTGGAGGCCATCCACCCCCGGGACCTGCGCTGCCAGAGCCAGGAGGCCATGCTGAAGGCTGAGTTTGAGGAGCAGACCAGGGTGATGTTGCCCCCCACCCCCGAGCCCACCAACAAGGTCAAGTGTCCTGCCAACTGTGCCTGTGAGGTGAGTGAGGGGGATGCTGAGATTTTGATATGGGTTATGAGCTTGCCATCCTAAAATGTATTTACTCCTCTTGTCTTCCCTTATCCATCCCACCTGTCCTCCCTTATCCATCCCGCCTGTCCTCCCTTATGCATCCCGCCTGTCCTCCCTTATGCATCCCGCCTGTCCTCCCTTATCCACCCCTCCTGTCCTCCCTTATCCACCCCTCCTGTCCTCCCTTATCCACCCCTCCTGTCCTCCCTTATCCATCCCTCCTGTCCTCCCTTATCCATCCCTCCTGTCCTCCCTTATCCATCCCTCCTGTTCTCCCTTATCCATCTTACCTGTCCTCCCTTATCCATCTCTCCTGTCCTCCCTTATTCATCCCTCCTGTCCTCCCTTATCCATCTTACCTGTCCTCCCTTACCCATCCCTCCTGTCCTCCCTTATCCATCCCACCTTTCCTCCCTTATCCACCCCTCCTGTCCTCCCTTATCCATCCCTCCTGTCCTCCCTTATCCATCCCTCCTGTCCTCCCTTATGCATCACGCCTGTCCTCCCTTATCCATCCCTCCTGTCCTCCCTTATCCACCCCTCCTGTCCTCCCTTATCCACCCCTCCTGTCCTCCCTTATCCACCCCTCCTGTCCTCCCTTATCCACCCCTCCTGTCCTCCCTTATCCATCCCTCCTGTCCTCCCTTATCCATCCCTCCTGTCCTCCCTTATCCATCCCTCCTGTCCTCCCTTATCCATCTTACCTGTCCTCCCTTATCCATCCCTCCTGTCCTCCCTTATCCATCTTACCTGTCCTCCCTTATCCCTCCCTCCTGTCCTCCCTTATCCATCTTACCTGTCCTCCCTTACCCATCCCTCCTGTCCTCCCTTATCCATACCCTCCTGTCCTCCACTGTTCCCCTCAGGGTGAGACACACCACTCCTCCTGTGAGAACCGCGGCCACACCAAAGTCCCCCTCGGCTTCTCCCCCGACACGCGCCTCCTCGACCTGCGGGGCAACCACTTCCACTACATCCCTGCCAACAGTTTTCTCGGCGTTGCCAAGGTAGTCTCCCTCCATCTACAGCGCTGTAAGATTGTGGAGGTGGAGCCTGGTGCGTTCCATGGCATGAAAGGGCTGGTCTACCTTTACCTCTCCGAGAATGAGCTTGACTCCCTCAACCCCGACGCCTTCAAGGGCATGCCTCAGCTCACCTACCTCCACTTGGAGAAGAACAAATTCACAGTCTTCCCCAAGGGGGCCTTCAAGCTGCTGCCTGGCCTGCTGGCCCTTCACATGGAAAACAACTCCATCGCCAAGCTGGAGCCAGGGATCCTGAATGGGGCGGAGAAGCTGAGGGGGCTCTATCTGACCTCCAACTTCATCAATGGTGTGGCCCCCAGGGCATTTGACCCGGCCCCCGACCTCGACACTCTTCACTTGGGAGGGAACAAGCTCAAGGAGGTTCCCAGTGATGCGTTAGCGAAGACAGGCAACCTGGGAGAGTTACGGTTGTCTGCGAATCCTATTCGCTGGATTGGGCCGCATGCTTTCCAGCCATTAGCTAGGGCACTGAAGGATCTGTATTTGGACGGCATGGGTTTGGAGAAGGTGAGGGGATATATTTACATGCCAGTACATCTGTGGTTTTCCTGTCACTCCTCTACTTTCTCCTAGTTTTCGCATATCTCCCTTCATTCCCTTGCAATCTCGTATGCTCGTTTCTCTTCTCTCCTATTCCCTCCCCATTACACGCCTGCGTTTTGTGGTTCTCCTGCAGATGTCTAAGGACTCTCTGGCAGGGCTGGGTGCTGGTCTGAGGAGTCTATACCTAGAGGGGAACCAGCTAGAGGAGGTGCCTGACTTCAACCCTCTGACGGGCCTGGAGGTCATCAACCTGGCAGAGAACCCTCTGTTGTGTGACTGCCCCCTGCTGCCGCTACGCATGTACCACATTCGCACATTATGCTCTCTCTATTACATACACACACTGATACATGCTTGCAAACTCCCCCTCTTTCTTCCTCGCTCATGTACACAACGTGCTGTAACCCACTCATGTTCACCCTCTCATACAATCTGTAAACACACAATCATGTATTAATGGCCACTCAGAAATATGCTGTACTCAACATACATGACAATGCCTTTGTTAAAGCCTAACTCTCTTTGCCTCAGGTGGATTGAGAAGGTGAACCTGAAGGTCCGGGCCACCTGTGTCCACCCACCTGAGCTGCGAGGCCTGAGGGTCAAGGACGTCCACGTCTTCAAGTCCTGCCCTGGAGGGGAAAGCCTGCCCTCTGCCCCCCTCCCGAAGGTTTCCAAACCCCCCAAGTCCACCAAACCCAAACCTGCCCACCTCAATGCCCCCAGACAGGTCAAGGTGGTGAAAACCAAAACCAAAGCTCGCAAGATTCAGACCCCAAAGCCCACCGTCGCCAAGAAAACCACCAAGAGAAGCCAGGTGGTTTGATTGCACATAGCTGTCACTAGAGGGAGATGTAAGTCGGAGGATGTGCCTCACTTGTCTCCCTCAAGGCTTTGACCTCTGTAGACATGCACAACTCAACACAGAACAGACCAACACATACTAAAAGACAGACACACAGGGGTCTTCATAGACGGATGCTATTCTGAAGAGGGTAGAAAAAGATGTAGAATTTCAATAGTGTTGAAACTTTTCTTTAACACCAGGATTATACTGTTTGTTATTTCTATATTGAGTGGCTTCCTGTTGAAAATGTTCTGAATTCATACTAACATTTTAAAATGTTCCATTATGAGATTTAGTCCGCTATGCTGATGCTTGCTAGTGAAAACCAAACTGTAGGGAACTCTAACATTTACTTCCCAATCTCCACTGTACGAAAACTCACTCTAATGGCCATTAATGACATACAGTACGTTGTAATTGCACTTTCTTTTACCCACTTTGAAAACATTTTTGAATGTTACCGAGATAGAAATAAAGAATGAACAATTCTGTCAAGTGAGATTCTTGTTCAGTGTGGGAAAAGTTTGGCATAATAAACAGCTCAAAGCTAGGTTCCTACCAGTACATAACTCTACTGTCTCGGTGTGTGGTAGCGCATATGTTTCCTAGTTTAGTCAGTAAAATGTCAAACGTGAAGGAAGGTCATAAATCCCACAGACACTCAGAGCAACCAGTTCACTGAAGTACTTTAATTCAGGATAGTATATACAACAACGAAAAGGAATCTGGATATAAAACAAATAAACATTATACAACAACATCGACTGGGTGTTTGTTATTCAACGTGTGAAAGAATGTCCTTAACGGGTGTCACAGTACTGGCCTTTCTGTTAAACTGGAACCGTTTTATTCAGCTCCAGAGCTGAGAATGTTCAGAAGTGGGACCAGCTCAGCTCAACAGACTCATCTGAGGTTCAGGTGCTCCACAGCGATCAGTAGTGTAGTGATTTAAGGCTGTGATGGTGTAGAATGAAGTTAACCACAGACATTCATCTACTGTCAGTTTGGATAATTGTATTAGGGTATATCAATTTCAGTGAGTCTCAACGTTCCATCGGTTCCACCTCTGTCTGTTGCTTCTGCTTCCTGCTGGTCCTCTCCCTGTGGCTCCTGCTTGACCCCCCCCAGGGAGGATGGAGGGACCTGGGCCTCTGGCAGGGTCGGTGCGATGGGGGTCTCCACCTCCTCCACCTTCACTGCTATGACTGGAGAGAGAGCGAGAGGACAAACACAGTGAGCAATAAAGAAAAGTGAAAGGCATTCAATAATCATCTCTATGTTCTCTCTCTTCCAAGTTATCAACTACATCTGGTATGGCTGGACTGGAAGTCATTACAGGATGTGTGTCTACTCACTCTCCTGCTCCTCCGGTTCAGCCTTAATCTGCTGTGTGAGAGAAGTGTTGTCTGACTGTTGTGGGGTTCCGGCCTCAGGTTCAGACTGTTGTGGGGTTCCGGCCTCAGGTTCAGACTGTTGTGGGGTTCCGGCCTCAGGTTCAGACTGTTGTGGGGTTCCGGCCTCAGGTTCAGACTGTTGTGGGGTTCCGGCCTCAGGTTCAGACTGTTGGCTCGGACGTCTTGGGGGGCGGTTCTTGGAGATGAGGTTTGCCAGTTTCTTCTTCACCATCCTTTTCTCTGGAACGTGCAAAGAGAGAGAGTTATAACAGAGGAAAACATTGAGTTGCATGGTTGAATCTAAAAGTGGGTTATCTGGTTTAGTTAGTATCTGTGGTGTGGGATGGTTTTGGGAGGACGTACTCTTTTTCCCCATAGGCTTGTGTTTCTTGCGACTTGCAACAGGATCTACGAAAAGGAGAGAACACAAACATGCCAAACAAACGGCACTCAAAGCATCAACACCAAACAGTGGGTGTGTGTGTTAGTGCCGTCCATCCCTCGGTCCAACCTGGACCCAGGAGTAGACGGAAAAAGTTCCAAAGTTGCTAAAGTTGCCTGTGAAGCGATTTGAACAGGCAACCTTTGGGTTGCTAGACGTTCGCCTTATATGCCCACCCATCCACCCCGACCAAACACATTCCGATTTGCCTTAAGTAACCTGTCTTATGGACCATACCAAACGTAACATATCATACGCATTTGAGTGTCTCAGATTTGAATTTACTATGTTATGTCTAGTCTATGAGACCAAGCTGCTGAGTCCTCAGTTCTTACCTGGTCCAATGGGTGGCTGGAGCTGGTATCCCGTGACCTCGCACCAGCCCACAGGGTAGATGTCTGGTGACTGAACGTCCACCCACTGGTCAAAGTCTGGCTCCCAGCCATCAAAGTGCAGCAGCAGCAGCCGGCCCACACAGCGCCTCACGGTGGCCACGCACACCAGCCACGGCTCCATCAGGTCCACAGCTTCCAACTTCATTTTCTGAGTGAAGCCGTGACCTGAGCCGTCCTGTAGGATACACGCAGTCACGCAGGCATGCCCGCCCACACACCATAGAACCAGAATTAGAACAGTGTTTCCAAACCTCTCTCAGTACCAATAGCTTCTCATAAGTCCATATACTGGAGACTGGGTACCTGTATGACACTGGGTATATAAACAGCTTTGAGTTACCGTGTTGAAGAGCTGTGCTGGCGCTGTTCTGGCTCCCTTCTCCTCAAGGTATTTTGCCCAGGAGAACGTTTTCCAGTCATAGCCTGGTAGAAAAGATGAATATGCCACCGGTATAAGGGATATGGCACTGCATGGGGAACCACTCACTTAATTCTTATTACAGATTCACCAAACAGGTGGTGTTTGCCCAAAACAGTAAACCAGAGCAACAAGAAATAGGAAAAGAAAGAGTAGAGGGGAGAGAGTAGAAGGGAGAGAGTAGAGGAGAGAGAGAGTGGGGGAGAGAGAATAGGGGAGAGAGAATAGGGGAGAGAGAGAGAAAGTAGGGGGGAGAGAGAGAGAGTAGGGGAGAGAGAGAGAGACTAGGGGAGAGAGAGAGAGAGAGTAGGGGAGAGAGAGAGAGAGAGAGTAGGGGAGAGAGAGAGAGAGAGAGTAGGGGAGAGAGAGAGAGAGAGAGAGAGTAGGGGAGAGAGAGAGAGTAGGGGAGAGAGGGAGAGAGAGAGAGAGAGTAGGGGAGGGGGAGAGAGAGAGTGAGTAAGGGAGAGAGAGTGAGTAAGGGAGAGAGAGAGTAGGAGAGAGAGTAGGGGAGAGAGAGAGAGAGTAGGGGAGAGAGAGAGAGAGTAGAGGAGAGAGTAGAGGAGAGAGAGAGAGAGTAGGAGAGAGAGTAGGGGAGAGAGAGAGAGAGAGTAGGGGAGAGAGAGAGAGAGTAGAGGAGAGAGTAGAGGAGAGAGAGTGTAGGGTATTACCAGGGGGTGGTGTGAGCTGTATGTTGTGCTTCTGGCAGTATCCCTTGGGTAGGATGGCATGGGAGGAAGCATGGTAGCAGAACCAGTCAGACCCATCACCCGACCCATCTGTGCCATCAATGCCCACCATCAGGTAGCCATCCAACAGCACCTGGGAGACAGAGCGAGAGAGTTACAACAGTTACCTTGCTACTAGACTCCATTTCAAGGTAATCCAAGATGGTGTAGCAGTCGGACGTGTGTTTTGTCTTGTCCCGTGTAAATAATAGTTTTCCTTTTTTTTTTATATATATATATTTCGTATATATTTTAATCTCACTTTCCATCTACGGACTGAATATACTCTCCTGCAATCCACCTCACCCAATGTGGTACGGATCTGCTATTTTTATACTTTAGAACCGGAACCCCCATCACAAGCTAGCCAGCTAACTAGCTAGTAGTCAGTTAGCCACTGCTAGGTGTCTTCACTGTTAACTCTGACACCAGCCAGCCTCAGCTCGGTCAATACTTGCCAGTCTGCACAGCGCGATATCAACCCAGAGCATATCAGACTGTTTTTACTCAACCACATCTCCGGATTCCTACAGCAAGCTCTGGACCTTTACACCGGATCATTGCAGCTAGCTAGCTGAAATCCGAGTGGCTACTCCTGGCTAACGTCTCTGTCCCGAAGCAAGCAGCAGTTAGCCTTGAGCTAGCCTCGAGCTAGGCCCATCTCCTGGCTAGCCGAAGAGGTCCACCAGCTAATTCTTGGGCTACAATACCTCTTTTGCCAATTGGCCTGGACCCTTTATTGCCATCACGGAGCCCAGACGATCATCACGACTGGTCTGCCGACGTAATCGTCCGAGGTGGTTTCAACAGGCTTTTCCGTTGCGACGTCGCCGAAGATCCATCTGCTGGCCGCGGCCCACTAGCTTTCTGAATCACCGTGTCTCCAGCTCGCCTAGCGTAGTAGCGACCGAACGTCTCCCTGACTCACCTATTGCTGCTCATTGGACCCTATGATCACTCATGCCTCTCCCTAATGTCAATATGCCTTGTCTACTGCTGTTTAGGTTAGTTATTGTTTTATTTCACTAAAGAGCCCCCAGCCCCGTCCTAAATGCCTTAGATAGCTCTTTTGTCGCACCCTCCACACATGCGGAGACCTCACGTGGCTTAACTGGTGCCTCCAGAGACGCAACCGCTCTCATCGTCACTCAATGCCTAGGTTTACCTCCACTGTACTCACATCCTACCATACCCTTGTCTGTAAATGATGCCCTGAATCTATTCTACAACGCCCAGAAATCTGCTCCTTTTATTCTCTGTCCCCAACGCACTAGACGACCAGTTCTTATAGCCTTTAGCCGCACCCTTATCCTATTCCTCCTCTGTTCCTCTGGTGATGTAGAGGTTAACCTAGGCCCTGTAGCCCCCAGCATCGTAAAAGCCTTGGTTTCATGCATGTTAACATCAGATGCCTCCTCACTAAGTTTGTTTTATTCACTGCTTTAGCACGCTCCGCCAACCCAGATGTCCTAGCTGTGTCTGAATCCTGGCTTAGGAAGGCAAATTAAAATTCTGAAATTTCCATCCCCAATTACAACATTTTCCATCAAGACAGAACTGCTAAAGGGGGCAGAATTGCAATCTACTGTAGAGATAGCCTGCAGAGTTCTGTCATACTATCCAGGTCTATACCCAAACAGTTCGAGCTTCTACTTTTAAAGACCCATCTCTCCAGAAATAAGTCCCTCACTGTTGTCGCTTGTTATAGACCCCCCTCAGCTCCCAGCTGTGCCCTGGACACCATATGTGAATTGATAGCCCTCCATCTATCGTCAGAGTTCGTACTGCTAGGTGACCTAAATTGGGATATGCTTAACACCCCGGACGTTCTACAATCAAAGCTAGATGCCCTCAATCTCACACAAATTATCAAGGAACCTACCAGGTACAACCCCAAATCCGTAAAACAAGGGCACCCTCATATATATCATCCTGATCAACTTGCCCTCTAAATACACCTCTGCTGTTTTCAACCAGGATCTCAGCGATCACTGCCTGCGTCCGTAGTGGGTCCACAGTCAAACGACCACCCTCATCACTGTCAAACACTCCTTAAAACACTTCTGCGAGCAGGCCTTTCTAATCGACTTGGCCCGGGTATCCTGGAAGGATATTGACCTCATCCCGTCAGTAGAGGATGCCTGGTTGTTACTTAAAAGTGCTTTCCTCACCATCTTAAATAAGCATGCCCCTTTCAAAAAATGTAGAACTAAGAACAGATATAGCCCCTGGTTCACTCCAGACCTGACTGCCCTTGACCAGCACAAAAACACCGTGGCGTACTGCACTAGCTTCGAATAGTCCCCGCGATATGCAACTTTTCAGGGAAGTCAGGAACCAGTTAGGAAAGCCAAAGCTAGCTTTTTCAAACAGAAATTTGCATCCTGTAGCACTAATTCCCAAAAGTTTTGGGACACTATAATGTCCATGGAGAATAAGAGCACCTCCTCCCAGCTGCCCACTGCACTGACACTAGGAAACACTTTCACCACTGATAAATCCACGATAATTGAGAATTTCAATAAGCATTTCTCTACGGCTGGCAATGCTTTCCACCTGGCTATCCCAAACCCAGGCAACAACTCCGCACCCCCCGCAGCAACTGAGCGTGTACCTCAGCCACGCTCAAGGTCCTAAACGATATTATAACTGCCATCAATAAAAGACAGTACTGTGCAGCCGTCTTCATCGACCTGGCCAAGTATTTTGACTCTTTCAATCACCGTATCCTTATCGGCAGACTCAACAGCCTTGGTTTCTCTAGTGACTGCCTCACCTGGTTCACTAACTACTTCTCAGATAGAGTTCAGTGTGTCAAATTGGAGGGCCTGTTGTCCTGACCTCTGGCAGTCTATGGGGGTGCCACAGGATTCAATTCTCGGGCTGACTCTTTTCTCTGTATATATCAAAAATGTTGCTCTTGCTGCGGGTGATTCTATGATCCACCTCTACGCAGACGACACCATTCTATATACATCTGGCCCTTCTTTGGACACTGTGTTACCAAACCTCCGAACGAGCTTCAACACCATACAACACTCCTTCCATGGCCTCCAACTGCTCTTAAATAATTGTAAAACTAAATGTATGCTCTTCAACCGATCGCTGCCTGCACCTGCCTGCCCGACTAGCATCACTACTCTGGACGGTTCTGACTTAGAATATGTGGACAACTATAAATACCTAGCTGTCTGGCTAGACTGTAAACTCTCCTTTCAGACTCACATTAAGCATCTCCAAAATTAAATCGAGAATCGGCTTCCTATTTCGCAACAAAGCCTCCTTCACTCATGCTGCCAAACATACCCTCATAAAACTGACTACCCTACCGATCCTCAACTTTGGCGATGTCATTTACAAAATAGCCTCCAACACTCTACTCAGCAAATTGGATGCAGTCTATCACAGTGCCATCCATTTTGTCACCAAAGCCCCATATTACTACCCACCACTGCGACCTGTATGCTCTTGTTGGCTGGCCCTCACTACATATCCGTCGCCAAACCCACTGGCTCCAGGTCATCTATAAGTCTTTGCTAGGTAAAGCTCCGCCTTATCTCAGCTCACTGGTCACCAAAGCAACACCCACCCGTAGCACGCGCTCCAGCAGGTATATTTCACTGGTCATCCCCAAAGCCAACACCTACTTTGGCCGCCTTTCCTTCCAGTTCTCTGCTGCCAATGACTGGAACAAATTGCAAAAATCACTGAAGTTGGAGACTTATATCTCCCTCACTAACTTTAAGCGTCAGCTGTCAGAGCAGCTTACCGATTGCTGCAGCTGTACACAGCCCATCTGTAAATAGCCCATCCAACCAACTACCTTCCTCATCCCCACATTTGTTTTTCTGCTCTTTTGCACACCAGTACTTCTACTTGCACATCCTCATCTGCACATATATCACTCCAGTGTAAATTTCTAAATTGTAATTACTTCGCCACTGTTGGCCTATTTATTGTCTTACCTTCTTACTTCATTTGCACACACTGTGTACAGATTTTCTATTGTGTTATTGATTGTACATTTGTATATCCCATGTGTAACTCTGTGTTGTTTTTGTCACACTGCTTTGCTTTATCTTGGCCAGGTCGCAGTTGTAAATGAGAACTTGTTCTCAACTGGCCTACCTGGTTAAATAAAGGTGAAATGAAAATAAATAAATACAAAAAAAAAAAACAGGTTGAATCACAAGTCTGTTGGATAGAAGAAGCTATTAAAGCACTACACAGCTGATTTAAATAATCAAAGCTTGATGAGTTCATTATTTCAATCAGCTGAGTAGTGCTAGGTCAAAAACCAAAACGTGAACCCCTTGGGGTCCCCAGGACCGAATTAGGGAAACCCTGCTTTTAAACATTTACAGAGTTTAATGGCTGCGATACGAGGAAAATGAAGATGGATCAACATTTGAGTTACTCCACAATACTAACCTAAATGACAGAGTGAAAAGGAAAGCCTGTACAGAATAAAAATATTCCAAAACATGCAACCTGTTTGCAATAAGCCACTGAAGTAATAATGCAAAAACTGTGGAAAATAAATTAACTTCATGTCTTGAAAAGAAAGTTATGTTTGGGACAAATCCAACAGAACACATTACTGAGTACCACTCTTTATATTTTCAAGCATGGTGGTGGCTGCATCATGTTAAGGGTATGCTTGTCATCAGCAAGGACTAGAGAGTTTAAGATACAAATAAACGGAATAGCGCTAAGCACAGGCAAAATCCTTCGGGAAAACCTGGTTCAGTCTGCTTTCCAACAGACACTGGAGACAAATTCACATTTCAGCAGGACAATAACCCAAAACACAAGGCCAAATCTTCACTGGAGTTGTTTACCAAGACATCATTGAATGTTCCTGAGTGGCTGAGTTACAGTTCTGACTTAAAATCAGCTTTAAAATCTATGACAAGACATGAAAATGACTGTCTCGCAATGATCAATAACCAACTTGTTTTTTAAAGAATGTGCAAATATTGTATAATCCAGGTGTGCAAAGATCTTAGAGACTTACCCAGAAAGACTCACAGCTGTAATCACTGCCAAAGGGCATTCTAACATATATTGACTCAGGGGGTTGAATAATTATCTAAATCAAGATAGAACACTTTTTTTTACAACTGAACACTTTTTTACAACTGTTACAACTGAATTTTTTTTTACAACTGTTATAATTATCTTCCTTTGAAATTAAGCATTTTGTGTAGATCGTTGACAAAAAATTACAATTAAATCAATTTTAATCCCTACTTTAATACACTATAAGTACATTTGTGCAAATACTTATGACACCGTCAAATGGAGGGACTAGATACATACTGCTTTCATTTCTAAACCGTAAAACATATGTATGAAAATACCCTCAAATAAAAGATGACATTCTGTTCTTTTACATCATATAAAACATTTAATATCAAGTCCAAAATATTTGGAGTATAGAGCCAAATTAAGTGTACATAGACAATATTAGTTAAAACATCACAGCATTGCAGCCAAGAATGACAATCCTCTCAATCATTACCTTGTGTATAGTGGCCACACAGATGTTGCCCAGGTTTACAGGGTCGATGGCCTCCAGCTTCATTCCCACCTCAAAGAAGCCTCCTTCCATGTACACAGTCCTGGGCTGTGGGGGGGGGGTCATAGAGAGGCATAACTGTGTTATAAAAGTCCAGTCATGAAACAAGCCGCTGTGGCATGCAGAAACACAGCGCTCTATTTGTGCTTCTTTTGCAGACTCCTCTGGTGTTAGTCAAACCATCAACAAATGAGCTATAGATAGACATTGATTAATGTGATCAGTCTGTACACTGACCTTCTTAAACAGCATGGGGACGCTGTCACAGTACACCTTACGGAATGTTGGGTGGTCAACGTCTGTGGAAAAACGTTTCATATTATCAACATAGAAAACAACCCCCCCCCGTGCACCAGTTGGTTTAATCCCGTACCAGTCGGTTTGATGACGTGGCCCACTTTGCTGGACCAGCCCACTGGGTGCAGAAGGGGGCTCCACATGTGGCACCAGACGTCAGAGAGGGGCTCCCCTTTGGCCTCCTGTTCCCCGTCCTCATAGACCAGTCTTAGGCGGCCTCCGGTTACAGTGTCCACCACTGCCAGCCGTGTCCGGCTCACCAGAGTGCGGTCCACCACCTCCACACGCATGCCAGTACGGAACGGACACTTCATACTCTCTGCCAGCTGAGAGGGAGAAACGAGAAAAAGAGAGAGAGAGGAGGGGGGAGACACATGCAGAGAGAGAAGGGAAGGCCATTACAGAGACAAGGGGCAGTGGTGGAGAGATGTGGTAATTTGGTTGGTTCTACCACAAAGAAAAAGTATGTCTGACACAAGTGTTACCTTCATATAGAAGTCCACAGGCAAAGTTCTGGCTCCAACCAGCCGGTTCATCAGGTACTCCTTCCAGTCAGAGATGTTTTGGTGCACAGCTAGAAAAGGGACACACAACCAATAGTGAGCATTCGGAAACTATTCAGACCCCTTCAATTTTTCCACATTTTGTTACGTTACAGCCTTATTCTAAAATTGATTAATTTGTTTGTTTTTTCTCATCTATCTAAACACAATACCCCATAATGAGAAAGCAAAAACTGTTTTTTGGAAATGTTTGCAAATGTATAAAATATAAAAAACTGAAATATTACATTAACATAAGTATTCAGACCCTTTACTCAGTACTTTGTTGAAGCACCTTTGGCAGCAATTACAGCCTCGAGTCTTCTTGGGTATGACGCTATAAGCTTGGCACACCTGTATTTGGGGAGTTTCCCCCATTCTTCTCTGCAGATCCTCAAGCTCTGTCAGGTTGGATGGGGAGTGTCGCTGCACAGCTATTTTCAGGTCACTGGCTGGGCCACTCAAGGATATTGAGACTTGTCCCAAAACCACTCCACCTCCTGTTGGAAGGTGAACCCTCGCCCCAGTCTGAGGTTCTGAGCGCTCTGGAGCAGGTTTTCATCAAGTTTCCCTCTGTACCTTGCTTCGTTCATCTTTCCCTCGATCCTGACTAGTCTCCCAGTCCCTGCCGCTGAAAAACGTCCCCACAGCATGATACTGCCACCACCATGCTTTACCGTAGGGATGGTGCCAGGTTTCCTCCAGACATGACGCTTGGCATTCAGGCCAAAGAGTTAAATCTTGGTTTCATCAGACCAGAGAATCTTGTTTTCTCAGCTCTAAGCAGAGTCTTGTTGGTTCCAAATTTCTTCCATTTAAGAATGGAGGCCATTGTGTTCTTGGGGACCTTCAATGCTACAGACATTTTTTGGAACCCTTCCCCAGATCTGTGCCTCAACACATTCCTGTCTCTGAGCTCTATGGACAATTCCTTTGACCTCATGGCTTGATTTTTGCTGTGACATGCACTGTCAACTGTGGGACTTTTATAGACAGGTGTGCGTGCCTATCCAAATCAAATCAAACTTTATTTGTCATGTGCCGAACACAACAGACCTTACTGTGAAATGCTTACTTACACGCCCTTAACCAACAATGCAGTTCAAGATTGAGTTCTGTTTATTTGGTAAATATTTTCTTAAGTAAAAAATAATAAAAAGTAAAACGATAAAATAACGAGGCTATATACAGGGGGTACCGGTACAGAGTCAATGTGCTGGGGGTACAGGTAAGTTAATTGTATACGTAGGTACTGGTAAAAATGACTATGCATAGATATGTAAATAGTCCGGGTAGCCATTTGATTAATTGTTCAGCAGTCTCATGGTTTGGGGGTAGAAGCTGTTACGGAGCCCTTTGGTCCTAGACTTGGCACTCCGGTACTGCTTGCCATGCAGGAGCAGAGAGAACATTCTATGACTTGGGTGACTGGAGTCTTTGACAATTTTTTGGACACCGACTAGTATATAGGTCCTGGATGGCAGGAACTCGGCCCCAGTGATGTACTGGGATGTTCGCACTACCCTCTTTAGACTCCAGTCACCCAAGTCATAGAATGTTCTCTCTGCTACCGTTTTTCAGCGCCTTCAAGGTCAGATAACGAGCAGTTGCCATACCAGCCCGTGATGCAACCGGTCAGGTCATGCTCCTGATGGTGGAGCTGTAGAACTTTGAGGGGGACCCATGACAAATCTTTTCAGTCTCCTGAGGTGGGAAAAGGTGTTGTCGTGCCCCCTTCACAACTGTCTTGGTGTGTTTGGACCATGATAGTTTGTTGGTGATGTGGACACCAAGGAACTTGAAACTCTCAACCAGCTCCACTACAGCCCCGTCAATGTTAATGAGGGCCTGTTCGGCCCAACTTTTCCTGTAGACCACAATCAGCTCCTTTGTCTTTCTCACATTGAGGGAGAGGTTGTTGTCCTGGCACCACACTGCCAGGTCTCTGACCTCCTCCCTATAGGCTGTCTCATCGTTGTCGGTATTCAGGCCTAACACTGTTGTCGTCAGCAAACTTAATGATGTTGTTGGAGTCGTGTTTGGTCACACAGTCATGGGTAAACAGAGAGTACAGGACTACGCATGCACCCTTGAGGGGCTCCAGTGTTGAGGATCAGCATGGCAGACGTGTACCTGTACCACTTGGGGGCAGCCTGTCAGGAAGTCAAGTATCCAGTTGCAGAGGGAGGTATTAAGTCCCAGGGTCCTTAGCTCAGTGATGAGCTTTGTGGGCACTATGGTGTTGAACGCAATCAATTGAATTAACCACAGGTGGACTCCAATCAAGTTTGAGAAACATCTAGATGGAAACAGGATGCACCTGAGCTCAATTTCGAGTCTCATAGCTTTTTGTTTCGAGTAGCATTACTTTTTATAAAAAAATAAATGTATACATATTTTTATTGGCAATATAAAGAAACACAAATTACAACTTGAACAGGTACATCCTTTTATCCCCTTATACTTATTGAAACACCTCCCTCCCCTTAACAAAAGCAGCATACATATACAAATTAAATAAAACGTACAATTGGAAATAATAAATATACGCACATATGTATACATACAGTACCAGTCAAAAATTGACACCTACTCATTCAGGGGTTTTTATTTATTTTTTACTATTTTCTATATTGTAGAATAATAGAAGACATCAAAACTATGAAAAAACATGGAATCATGTAGTAACCAACAAAAGTGTTAAACAAATCAAAATATATTTTTGATTCTTCATTCAAAGTAGCCATCCTTTGCCTTGATGACAGCTTTGCACACCCTTGGCATTCTCTCAACCAGACTCATGAGGTAGTCACCTGGAATGCATTTAAATTAACAAGGAACACCTGTTGAAAGTTAATTCGTTTGAGCCAATAATTTGTGTTGTGACAAGGTAGGGGCGGTATACAGAAGACAGCCCTATTTGGTAAAAGTCTTTTTACAAAATTTAAAGAACTTCTTCAAGTGCAGTCGGAAAAACCATCAAGCGCTATGATGAAAATGGCTCTCATGAGAACCACCCCAGGAAACCCTAACCCAGAGTTCATTAGAGTTCACCAGCCTCAGAAATTGCAGCCCAAATACAGTTGAAGTCTGAAGTTTACACCTTAGCCAAATACATTTAAAATGCAGTTTTTCACAATTCCTGACATTTAATCCAAGTAAAAAGTCCCTGTCTTAGGTCAATTAGAATCACGACTTTATTTTAAGAGTGTGAAATGTCAGAATAATAGTAGAGAGAATTATTTATTTCAGCTTTCATTTCATTCATCACATTCCCAGTGGGTCAGAAGTTTACATACCAAATACTAATTGAGTGTATCATTGCCTTTAAATTGTTTAACTTGGGTCAAAAGTTTAGGGTAGCCTTCCACAAGCTTCTCACAATAAGTTGGGGGAATTTTGGCCCATTCCTCCTGACAGAGCTGGTGTAAAAGGAGTCAGGTTTGTAGGCCTCCTTGCTCCTTCTATAGGATTGAGGTCATGGCTTTGTGATGGCCACTCCAATACCTTGACTCTTTGTTGTCATTAAGCCATTTTGCCACAACTTTGGAAGTATGCTTGGGGTCATTGTCCATTTGGAAGACCCATTTGCGACCAAGCTTTAACCTCCTGACTGATGTCTTGAGATGTTGCTTCAATATATCCACATCGATTTGCTACCTCATGATGCCATCTATTTTGTGAAATGCACCAGTCCCTCCTGCAGCAAAGCACCCCCACAACATGATGCTGCCACCCACCGTGCTTCATGGTTGGGACGGTGTTCTTCGGCTTGCAAGCCTCACCCTTTTTCCTTATTTGTTTCATCAGACCAGAGGACATTTCTCCAAAAAGTATGATCTTTGTCCCCATGTGCAGTTGCAAACCGTAGTCTGTATTTTTTAATGGCGGTTTTGGAGCAATGGCTTCTTCCTTGCTGAGCTGTCTTTCAGTTTATGTCGATATAGGACTCGTTTAACTGTGGATATAGATACTTTTGTACCCGTTTCCTCCAGCATCTTCACAAGGTCCTTTGCTGTTGTTCTGGGATTGATTTGCACTTTTCGCACCAAAGTACATTCATCTCTAGAAGACAGAACATGTCTCCTTCCTGAGCGGTATTTTTTATTAACATTTTTTATTTATTTCACCTTTATTTAACCAGGTAGGCAAGTTGAGAACAAGTTCTCATTTACAATTGCGACCTGGCCAAGATAAAGCAAAGCAGTTTGACACATACAACACAGAGTTACACATGGAGTAAAACAAACATACAGTCAATAATATAGTAGAAAAATAAGTCTATATACAAAGTGAGCAAATGAGGTGAGATAAGGGAGGTAAAGGCAAAAAAAGGCCATGGTGGCGAAGTAAATACAGAACAGAACAATTTCAGCAGAACATTTTAGAAAGAAAGGGTCCAGATTGTCTAGCCCGGCTGATTTGTAGGGGTCCAGATTTTGCAGCTCTGTCAGAACATCAGCTGACTGGATTTGGGAGAAGGAGAAAAGGGGAAGGCTTGGGCGAGTTGCTGTGGAGGGTGCAGTGCTGTTGACCGGGTAGGGGATAGCCAGGTGGAAAGCATGGCCAGCCGTAGAAAATTCCTTATTGAAATTCTCAATTATAGTGGATTTGTTGGTGGTGACAGAGTTTCCTATCCTCAGTGCAGTGGGCAGCTGGGAGGAGGTGCTCTTATTCTCCAAGGACTTTAGTGTCCCATAACTTTTTTGAGTTTGTGTTGCAGGTAGTAAATTTCTCCTTGAAAAAGCTAGCCTTGGCTTTTCTAACTGCCTGTGTATATTGGTTTCTAACTTCCCTGAAAAGTTGCATATCGCGAGGGTTGTTCGATGCTAATGCAGAATGCCACATGATGTTTTTGTGTTGGTTAAGGGCAGTCAGGTCTGGAGAGAACCAAGGGCTATATCTGTTCCTGGTTCTAAATTTCTTGAATGGGGCATGCTTATTTAAGATGGTGAGGAAGGCATTTAAAAAGAATAACCAGGCATCCTCTACTGAAGGGATGAGGTCAATATCCTTCCAGGATACCCGGGCCAGGTCGATTAGAAAGGCCTGCTCGCTGAAGTGTTTCAGGGAGCGTTTGACAGTGATGAGTGGAGGTTGTTTGACCGCTGACCCATTACGGATGCAGACAATGAGGCAGTGATCGCTGAGATCTTGGTTAAAAACAGCAGAGGTGTATTTAGAGGGCAAGTTGGTTAGGATGATATCTATGAGGGTGCCCGTGTTTACGGCTTTGGGGTGGTACCTGGTAGGTTCATTGATAATTTGTGTGAGATTGAGGGCATCAAGCTTAGATTGTAGGATGGCTGGGGTGTTAAGCATGTCCCAGTTTAGGTCACCTAGCAGCACGAGCTCTGAAGATAGATGTGGGGCAATCAGTTCACATATATGGTGTCCAGAGCACAGCTGGGGGCAGAGGGTGGTCTATAGCAGGCGGCAACGGTGAGAGACTTGTTCTTAGAGAGGTGGATTTTTAAAAGTAGAAGTTCAAATTGTTTGGGTACAGACCTGGATAGTAGGACAGAACATCTCTGCAGTAGATTGCAACACCGCCCCCTTTGGCCGTTCTATCTTGTCTGAAAATGTTGTAGATAGGGATGGAGATTTCGGAGTTTTTGGTAGTCTTCCTAAGCCAGGATTCAGACACGGCTAGGACATCCGGGTTGGCAGAGTGTGCTAAAGCAGTGAATAAAACAAACTTAGGGAGGAGGCTTCTAATGTTTGGGATAGGGGGCAGTATTTTCACGGCCGGATAAAAAACGTACCCGGATTAATCTGGTTACTACTCCTGCCCAGAAACTAAAATATGCATATAATTAGTAGATTTGGATAGAAAACACTCTGAAGTTTCTAAAACTGTTTGAATGGTGTCTGTGAGTATAACAGAACTCATATGGCAGGCCAAAACCTGAGAAGATTCCATACAGGAAGTGCCCTGTCTGACAATTTGTTCTCCTTCTGTGGCATCTCTATCAAAAATACAGCATCTGTGCTGTAACGTGACATTTTCTAAGGCTTCCATTGGCTCTCAGAAGGCGCCAGAAAGTGTAATGGGGTGTCTGCAGTCTCTGGGCGAAAAACAGCAGGAGTTTGTGTGAGTGGTCAGGCAGGGAACAATGACACTGGAGATGCGCGTCCACGAGACGACTCTATTTTTTTCTTTCAGCCTTTGAATGAATACAACGTCGCCCGGTTGGAATATTATCGCTATTTTATGAGAAAAATAGCATAAAAATGTATTTTAAACAGCGGTTGACATGCTTCGAAGTACGGTAATGGAATATTTTGAACTATTTTGTCACGAAATGCGTTCGCACGTCACCCTTCGGATAGTGACTTGAACGCACGAACAAAACGGAGGTATTTGAATATAACTATGGATTATTTGGAACCAAAACAACATTTGTTGTTTAAGTAGAAGTCCTGGGAGTGCATTCTGACGAAGAACAGCAAAAGGTAATCCAATTTTTCTAATAGTAATTCTGAGTTTAGGTTGTCCCAAACTTGGTGGGTGTCAAAATAGCTAGCCGTGATGGCCGGGCTATGTACTCAGAATATTGCAAAATGTGCTTTCGCCGAAAAGCTATTTTAAAATCTGACACCGCGATTGCAAAAAGGAGTTCTGTATCTATAATTCTTAAAATAATTGTTATGTTTCTTGTCAACGTTTATCGTGAGTAATTTAGTAAATTCACCAGAAGTTTGCGGTGGGTATGCTAGTTCTGAACATCACATGCTAATGTAAAAAGCTGGTTTTTGATATAAATATGAACTTGATTGAACAAAACATGCATGTATTGTATAACATAATGTCCTAGGAGTGTCATCTGATGAAGATCATCAAAGGTTAGTGCTGCATTTAGCTGTGGTTTTGGTTTTTGTGACATATATGCTTGCTTTGAAAATGGCTGTGTGATTATTTTTGGCAGGGTACTCTCCTGACATAACCTAATGTTTTGCTTTCGCTGTAAAGCCTTTTTGAAATCGGACAATGTGGTTAGATTAATGAGAGTCTTGTCTTTAAAATGGTGTAAAATAGTCATATGTTTGAGAAATTGAAGTTATAGCATTTGAGGTATTTGTATTTCGCGCCACGCTCTACCATTGGATATTGGTGAGGGGTTCCGCTAGCGGAACGTCTGTCCCTAACAGGTTAACATGCATGAAACCAAGGCTATTACGGTTACAGAAGTCATCAAAAGAGAGCGCCTGGGGAATAGGAGTGGAGCTAGGCACTGCAGGGCCTAGATTCACCTCTACATCACCAGAGGAACAGAGGAGGAGTAGGCTAAGGGTATGGCTAAAAGCTATGAGAATTGGTCGTCTAGGACGTCCGGAACAGAGAGTAAAAGGAGCATGTTTCTGGGGGCGATAAAATAGCTTCAAGGTATAATGTACAGACAAAGGTGTGGTAGGATGTGAATACAGTGGAGGTAAACCTAGGCATTGAGTGACGATGAGAGAGATAGTCTCTAGAAACATCATTGAAACCAGGTGATGTCATCGCATGTGTGGATGGTGGAACTGAGAGGTTGGATAAGGTATAATGAGCAGGGCTTGAGGCTCTACAGTGAAATAAGCCAATAAACACTAACCAGAACAGCAATGGACAAGGCATATTGACATTAAGGAGAGGCATGCTTAGCCAAGTGATCAAAAGGGTCCAGTGAGTAGTGAGGTCGGTTGCGGTGGCAAGTTGGCAGAAGATGGTCTGTTTTTAGCCACCTCGTGCGTTTCCGTCGGTAGATTAGTGGGGTTCCGTGTGGTAGAGGGGACCAATCCAATTGGCCAAAATAGTTATAGTGGCCCAAGAAAATTGGCCGATAGACCTATTCAGATAGCAGCCGATAAGACAGCTAACGATTTGCTGGCCGCAGATAGGCGTTCAGGTTACGTCACGATGGAGGGGCCAGTTGGATAACTCCCTCGTGCAGATAACGTTGGTAGTCCATTCATTAAGGCCCGATGGGGCTCCGCATTGGCAGTAAAACGGGTTCGGATAGGTGATTGTAGCCCAGGAGTGGCTGATGGAACTCTTCAGCTGGCTAGCTCCGGAATAATTGATGTTAGCTCCGGAACCGACGTTAGCCAATAGTCACTCGGATAGCAGCTAGCTAGCTGCAAGATCCAGGTGTAAATGTCCAGAGCTTGGAGTGTAAATGTCCAGTGCTTGCGGTAGAAATCCGGGGATATGGAGAGAAAATAGGTCCGGTATGCTTTGGTCTGAGTCACGTTGTACAAAACTGGCGATAGCTTTTCGAGCTAAGGGGTAGCTGGTATGACGGCTGCGTGGTCCCATGGTGTTTATACTTGCGCACTATTGTTTGTACAGATGAACGTGGTACCTTTAGGCATTTGGAAATTGCTCCTAAGGATGAACCAGACTTGTGGAGGTCTACAATTATTTTTCTTGGCTGATTTCTTTTGATTTTCCCATGATGTCAAGCAAAGAGGCACTGAGTTTGAAGGTAGGCCTTGAAATACATCCAGTCAACAGTGTATGTAAACTTCTGACCCACTGAAATTGTGATACGATGAATTATAAGTGAAATAACCTGTCTAAACAATTGTTGGAAAAATGTATTGTGTCATGCAAAGTAGATGTCCTAACCGACTTGCCAAAACTATAGTTTGTTAACAAGAAATGTGTTTAAATGACTCCAACATAAGTATATGTAATCTTCCGACTTCAACTGTAAATGCTTCACAGAGTTCAAGTAGCAGACACATCTCAACATCAACTGTTCAGAGGAGACTGCGTGAATCAGGCCTTCATGGTCGAATTTCTGCAAAGAAACCACTACTAAAGAACACCAATAATAAGAAGAGACTTGCTTGAGCCAAGAAACACGAGCAAAGGACATTACACCGGTGGAAATCGGTCTGATGAGTCCAAATTAGAGATTGTTGGTTCCAACCACCATGACTTTGTGAGACGCAGAGTAGGTGGACAGATGATCTCTGCATGTGTGGTTCCCACCGTGAAGCATGGAGGAGGAGGTGTGATGGTGCTTTGCTGGTGACACTGATTTATTTAGAATTCAACGCACACTTAACCAGCATGGCTACCACAGCATTCTGCAGCAATACGCCATCCCATCTAGTTTGCGCTTAGCAGGACTATAATTTGTTTTTCAACAGGACAATGACCCAACACAATTCCAGGCTGTGTGAGGGCTATTTGTGTCTAAGAGTGTGTAAAGCTGTCATCAAGGCAAAGGGTGGCTACTTTGAAGAATCTCAAATATATTTTGATTGGTTTAACACTTTTTTGGTTACTACACAATTCCATATGTGTTATTTCATCGTTTTGATGTCTTCACTATTATTGTACAATGTAGAACATTTTAAAAATAAAGAAAAACCCTTGAATGAGTAGATGTGTCCAAACTTTTGGCTGGTACTGTACATACACAAAAATAAATCTAAAATATCAAACATACTATCCCTTCCCTCCCACACCCTCTCATATCCCGTTGGCCAACATTCGTACTCCTGATCAATGGAAGGCTACTGTTCAAAAAAGGAAATTAAAGGCTGCCATCTCAAGAAAAAGTTATCAGAAAAAACACTTTGAGAGGTTGTACTAAGTGTAGAAAAGACATTAGATCTTTCAACCAGGCTGATACAGTGGGAGGTTTGGCGGATTTCCAATTAAGCAAGATCTGCCGGCAGGCTATGAGGGAAGCAAACTTTACAACGTCTGCTTTACTTTTAGTGAGACTAGGCAACAAAGATGGAACTCCAAACATAGCTATCAAAAGGACAAGCCTGCAGGTCAATATCTAGAATTTTAGAGAGAGTATTAAAAAAGGATGACCAATACTCAGACAGTTTAGAACATGAATAAAACATATGGGTGTGGTCTGCCGAAGTGATTAAACATCTATCACTTGTCATTTGTGTCTGGGAGGAATTTACTACGTTTTTCTTTGGTGTAGTGAATTCTGTGCAAGACCTTGAACTGAATGAAACTTAACCGAGCATATGAGGATGTGGAGTTAAGCCTAAGGGCCTCCTTGTTGATTGGAGAGGGTTCAGAGGAAAGCATAATATCATATAATCTAGAAATCAGAAACCTAGGTCAAATGTTCATTTTAACAGATTGGATTCTGCCAGCTAAGAGAGGCAGACTATCCAAGCGTTGTAAGTCTGCTTTAACTCATGTGACTAGACTTGTTAAGTGTATTTTATGGAGTGTAGCCAGAGAATGTGTTATATTCCCACCTCAATAGGAAAAACCAGACGGCGACAGACGTAAAGGCAGTGGGGTTGGTGGGAAAACATTCATTTTTCTGAATGTTCAATTTGTAACCTGAGAATGATCCAAATGTTTTTAAAATATGCATTATGTTATCGACAGAGTTCACAGGGTTAGTTATATATAATAGTAGATAATCTGCGTACTGTGACACTTTGTGTTCTTCACCAGCTCGGTGGATTCCAGTGAATGATGATGATGATCATCATCATCGTCATCATCATCATATTAAGGCCAAGGAAAGCAGTTCTATTGCAAGTGCAAAAAGGAGTGTGGACATAGGGCACCCTTGACGGGTCCCTCTGGAGAGGCAAAAGTATTTGAATGCTGAGAGTTGGTGTGTACGCTAGCCGTAGGACCAGAATAGAGCAGACGTTTCCAGGAGATGAAATTGGACCCAAAACCAAATCTTATCAAAACTGAAATAAATAATCCCACTCTACCAGGTCGAAAGCATCAAGAGAAACAACAATTTGGGGGTCTGGAGAGAGAAGGAGAGATTATAAATGTTCAAAAGACGACGTACATTGGAAAACAGTTGTCGCCCTTTTATGAAACCCATTTGATCATCAGATATGACATCCTGGAGGTAGGGTTCCAACCGGCATGCTAGAACCTTAGCTAATAGTTTAACATCAGAGCTCAAAAGTGAAATGATCTTTATCTTTCTTGAGTATAAGTAATATGGAGGCTTGAGTTAGCGTCGTGGGGAGAGAGCCCTGTGATAATGAGTCGGTGAACACATCTAATAGTAATGGGGCGAGTTGATCTGCACATTTTTTTGAATAATCGATTGGGAAGCCATCAGGGCCTGGGGCCTTGCCACTTTGCATTAACTTTAGACCCTTTGTTATCTCACCGAGATATTGAGGGTTGTCCAGAACTTCACTGATGTCCTTACTAAATGAATGGAATATCCAAGTTATCTAAAAAGTTGTCCATAGCCGTAATATCTGATGGGGGTTCGGATTTGTAGAGGTTAGAATAAAATGACACAAAACTTGAATAAATATTAGAGGGATCACTTGTAAGATTACAGGAAGAGTTATATAACTGAGATGCTGACTGGCGTTTAAGTTGGTGTGCCAAAAGGCGGCTGGCCCTGTCACCATATTCGTAGTACGTCCCCTTTGTTTGTTGCAACAGAAACTCTGCTTTATCAGTGGAAAGCAGATTAAATTCACTTTGAAGTTTCAACCTCTCTGCGTATAATTCAGGGGATGGTGAAGTTTAATACTGGCGGTCTATTGCCAGGATTGAGTCCAGCAGTTCTTGACGTTTCAGTTGTTTGTTTGCATTATAAGAAATTATCTTTCCCCGTAATACAGATTTGAAAGTGTCCCAAAGAAGAGAGGAGGAGGTGTTGTTATTTGTATTCCTTTGAATGAATACATTTATGTTGGTTGAAATAAAAAGTTACAGAATTCTTTGTTAGACAATACGGCCGTGTTAAATCTCCAAGTCAACTGTTTTTTTGCGTTCGGAGTAAGAGCTAAGTCCAGAATGTGGGGGGAATGGTCCGAAATGACTATAGCAGAATATTCTGCAGTTTTAACTGAGGGGAGAAGGGCGCTAAAAAAAAAAAGTAGTCTATGGGTGAGTAGGCTTGATAAACATGAGAAAATTAGAAGTCTTTTGTGACCAGGTGGAGGAAGCGCCATGGATAAACACAACCCATTTGGGTCGTGAATGTAGAAAGCGCTTTTGCCATCCCGGAAGGAGTAACAGTTCTGGGATTAGACCGGTCGAGTCATGGTTCAATAACATAGTTAAAGTCCCCGCCGAAGATGAGGCAGTGGGTGTCAAGATTAGGGAGAGAGGCTAAAAGAGATGTCTTAAATCTAGTGTCATCCCAGTTAGGGGCGTAAACATTTGCAAGTACTACAGGGGTCTGGAAGAGTGTCCACTAACTATTGTATAACGTCCTCCAAGATCTGAAATGATCTGAGAGGGTGAAAACTGTGCTCGTTTGTGAATCACTATTGCGACTTCCCTGGCTTTGCCGTTAAAATTAGAATGAAAAAACAGTCCAAACCATGCTTTACGCAATCTAGTATGGTCGTTAACACATATTGCATTTCTTCAAGAAACACACCTATCAGTATTCAGATGTGAAAATACTCTGGAGCTCTTAATTTGCCCTCCACAACCTGCGAATGTTCCATGTCACCAGTCTGACTGGAAGCCCCAAAATACCATCCTGACTTGTTGTTGAACTAGACATGAAACCTTATAAGAGGAGAAGTCAAATGAAGAAAAATGAGGAAGAGAGATTGAGAGAGAAGCTACATGAAAAAAAAAAACATTGAAAAAAAATAAACTAAAATCCTTTAGAGAAACAGAGCACAAGAATCTTTGGATAATGCCAACATAACCCACCTCCCCACCCACTCAACATCCCCAACATACACTAAAATACAAGTGATAGTACAACACTTTCACAAAATGTGGAAGAAGTCAAGGGGTCTGAATGCACTGTATTGATCCACTAGCAAAACATTTAATAAACCCACTTTTTTTTTGTAAGTGTAATCAAATTGTTGCACTTCTTCAGATACTGCTTAAAAAAAGGGATCTCATTACTCACAATTTTTTTTTTTTTTTTTTACAATAATGTTAACTAAAACTTTTAGACCTATAGTACTCTATACCTGTGGAGGTCACTCACCCTGTGGTGGCACCAGCAGCTTGCCGGTCATGGCACACCATCCGATGGGGTACATGTCTCCAGAACCCAGGCTGCACCAGAAGTCCTGGCTGCTGTCCTCCTCAAAGCCCTCGTACCTCAACCGAGCTTTATAGCCTGGAAAACAGAGAGAGGAAGAGGTAAACTAACATACAGTCCATGACAACAACAACAAAAAATTTGATGTCTCAGGATGCCTCCTAAACGGAACCTTGATCCCTGTGTAGTGCACTATATAGGGAATAGGGTGACATTTGTAGATGTCCCATCAATCAGTTTCAGAGTATTTGGCTGACCTGCAAGTTGGATGATGCTGGCGATCCAATACACTTTACTGGGCAGGATGGCACTAGTGTTCAGGACCTCTACCTTTAACCTCACTGTGATGTCATCCCACTGGGCACAGAGCGGCGCCTGCAGGGGTGGAATGGAGGGGAACAGCGGCAACGTTGCTTCACCAGTAGAATAAAGAAAGCAATTTATTGCTACGCAACTTTAAAATGAAATAGGATAGTATTTTAATAAGTGCAAAGGAAGACTTGCATGTCTGAAGCAGGCCACTGAAGCAGCAAGAGAGCCTGCCTTCTCCAGGTAAGCACCCCAGTCAAAGTTTCCTGTTGCTGCAGCTATATGACAAGGGGAAAAGGGAGAACACAGGTCTGTCTCACAAAGGAACTAAATGTTTCCCCTCTTGTAACTTACATATAATGATTGAGAGGATTTTTCTTCCTGGCTGCAATGGTGTGATGTTTTAACTAATATTGTCAATGTACACTTAATTCTGGCAGCTTCATTAAATAGTACCCGCAAAACACCAGTCTCAAAGAGGTGACTCCGGGATGCTGGCCTTCTAGGCAGAGTTCCTCTGTCCAGTGTCTGTGTTCTTTTGCCCATCTTAATCTTTTGTTTTTAATTGGCCAGTCTGAGATATGGCTTTTTCTTTGCAACTCTGCCTAGAAGGCCAGCATCCTGGAGTCGCCTTTTCACTGTTGACGTTGAGACTGGTGTTTTGTGGGTACTATTTAATGAAGCTGCCAGTTGAGGACTAGTGAGGCATCTGTTTCTCAAACTAGACACTTGTCCTCTTTCTCAGTTGTGCACTGGGGCCTCCCACTACTCTTTCTATTCTGGTTAGAGACAGTTTGCGCTGTTCTGTGAAGGGAGTAGTACACAGCGTTGAATGAGATCTTCAGTTTCTTGGCAATTTCTCGCATGGAATAGCCTTCATTTCTCAGCACAAGAATAGATTGACGTGTTTCAGAAGAAAGTTCTTTGTTTCTGGCCATTTTTAGTCTGTAATCGAATTCACAAATGCTGATGCTCCAGATACTCAACTAGTCTAAAGAAGGCCAGTTTTATTGCTTCTTTAATCAGAACAACAGTTTTCAGCTGTGCTAACATAATTGTAAAGGGGTTTTCTAATGATCAATTAACCTTTTAAAATGATAAGCTTGGATTAGCAAACACAACATGCCATTGGAACACAGGAGTGATGGTTGCTGATAATGGGCCTCTGTACACCTATGTAGATATTCCATAATAAAAAAATGTTTTTTTATAATAATAATAAAAAAATATTTAAAAAAGCAATTTCCAGCTACAAGTAATTTACAACATTAACAATGTCTACACTGTATTTCTGATCAAGTGTATGTTTTTAATGGACAAAACAATTTGCTTTTCTTTGAAAAACAAGGATATTTCTAAGTGACCCCGAACTTTTGAACGGTAGTGTGATAAACACAAGGAATAACGTGTACACACACACACACACTCACACATTATTCTCAGTATTATTTATTTGTATTTATTTTCTCCTCCTTCTATAAAAAAAAACAGTCATATTGTTCTTTAGTCGTAGTGTTCTTAGTTTAAATGTGTGTTGCCGTTCCTGTCCATTAGTGTTGTGTATTTTGTCATGTTCTATGTTGTGTGGACCCCAAGAAGAATAGCTGCTGCCTCTTCAACAGCTAATGGGGACTTTCTCACTCATAATCTTTCACGATTCATTCATGATTATCCGTAATCATACATTATTTACCATTCATTTCTATTGGGCACAACATAATCCAAAGCAAACTGCAAATGGGCACCCGAGTTGCGCAGCGTTCGAAGGCACTGCATCTCAGTGCAAGATGCATCACTACAGACCCTGGTTCGATTCCAGGCTGTATCACAACCATCCGTGATTGGGAGTCCCATAGAGCAGCATTCAATTGGCCCAGCATCGCACGGGTTAGGCAGTCATTGTAAATTAGAATTTGTTCTTAACTGACTTGCCTGGTTAAATAAAGGTTAAACAATCCAACAAGTTTGCAGAGTCACAAGCTTGATGAAGTCATTGTGTGCTAGGAATATGGAACCAAATCTTAAACCTTTCACTACTTTATTACACTATAAGTGAAATTAACACCTTCAAATGGGGAGACTAGATACATAAAGTGCTTTCATTTCTAAACCGCAAAACAGATATGACAATGTTGCCTCATATGAAACATTTTCTCTCAAATCCAAAATGCTGAAGTATAGAGCCAAATTAAAAGTTTGGCTTTTCCACTACCCCAGCAATGGAAAAGCCCTCCAAGTGGTCTCACCATCCTGTCCAGTAGAGCTGGAGCTGTTGTCCTGACTGCTTCCCAGAGAAGCAATCATGTTCCCCATCTGGGTGGACCAGGCAGTCTTAATCAGCACCTTGGCCTTCTTGGTGGGAGGCTTTCCCTGGAGAAAATAAAACATTGAGTGAAGACAAAGGTGATGCTATATAAAAGGCTTTATAAAAGGCTATACAGTATAAAGTCTATAAACATCTAGCCTCACCACCTGTAACACACAGAAAGATATTCTCTCTCACCTGAAGTCGTGCCAGGATAGAGGACTTCTTGCAGTTGGAGGAGTAGGCTCTGGAGCAGGAGACGCTGCAGAAACGCTTGGTCTTGGAATAGAAGGTGTCTCTGGTCCCGCTGAAGCCACACATCTCACACACCACTGTGTAGGGAAGAGGATGAGAATATGTTACAGAAAGGATCGGTGGTTTTGGTGATCCATGATGAGTATCCTTGCCTGGAATTTTATATCAGCAGGCTAACTAATTCACTTTATATCAACAGGCTAACTAATTCACTTTATAGCAACAGGCTAACGCAGTCTTTCCTCACCCGGTCCGTCATCTATAGTGAGAGCAGAGTAGTAATCTCCAAAAGAATCATCCATCTCATCTTCATCATCTTCATCTTCGTCGTCGTCATCTTCATCGTCGTCATCCTCTGCGTCAGTGTCATCCGACTGCAGAGGGCCCCCCTCAACATCCTCCTTTCAGAGAGAGGAACAAGGTTGGGTAAGAAAGAGGGTCATGTATGATTTCAACTATTCTGAAACATGGAACTGTGCTTTAGCTATTAAATAAACTGTCTTTAACATCCCAGATTATCAACCTTATGTTATAAATCTATCAAGCTACTGCTTGTTTACTAAAGTATGGTATTGCGCTGGTTTTTCCTCAATGTCAGGTGGACACTGACACACAACACTAACGGTCACAGACTCACCGTGTCATATTCCTGTGGTTCTACAGGGACGCCACGTCTCTGAGCTTTGGGGGTGCACACGTTGCAGCCGAAGCCCTCACAGGAGGTGCAGGGGGGCCGTATGAACACTGTGGGGACAGCCCCATACTTCAGCTTCAGCTGTCCTTTGGCAGCGAGAGCCTTGAGGACGGGGTAGGGCTTGTTTTCAAAACACTCCTTACCGAAGTGTTCACAGCAAAGCTGGGAGTTCGGCGAGGCGGTCCAGTTGCTCCGTGTCCGCTGGACCTGCTTCTCCCATTTGTGAAACTCCTCTGTGTCATTGTTGGGGAAATTGTACAGAGTAACACCATCGTCCCACGACTTGCCACACCCATATGCCACACAGCGGTCGGGCATCGTCTTCTGGCACGTGATTGGACTGTTTTGAGAATGATGTCAGGCAGTTCAAGTCTAGAGTCAGGGCTTCCTTCTTGTTGTCTCGTGTGATGTCATACCACTGCTCCTGGGGCTGCACTCTGTAACCAAAGGGGCAAGATTGAATTTGACATCACATTATTGGTTAAAAGGGGACCTGTGCTCCTTGCATCAGAAGTGTATTCTATACTTTAAACAAAATCTTCATGTCTTCTCTAATATCGAACATAACAGTGCTGATTGCACATCCAGTGGCATTCAACAATTAACACATTAGTTTGCTACCTTGCTAGCTAGCAAGCTAACAGAGTATTAGTGCAGTAACCTCGCTATGCGTTTCCCCCGAATCTATTCTACCATTCACCAACACTGTAAAAGCAATCTTAACTTTCGTTTATTAGTATTCTAGCAATGTACACTTGAATCCCTTCGCTTAAAAGCAACTTTGCAAAATCAGCCTCAGTAACACGTTAGTCACCTACCGCTTCTTCGTGTTTATTCCTGTGAAAGGTATTCTGGGAGTTGTAGTTTTCAGCTGCTTCAGGCATGCCGCTGCGATCTGGACTGGTGGTATTGTATGATCAGAAATATTAAGGCATGATCAACCAATCAATTAACCAATGTAATCGATCAACTTATATATCAATCAACAATGTATTGCTCACATATACCCTCTAATCATATATCATTGGAGCACGTAGATTTACAGTTATCCATCTGACACATTTTCGGAATGCTCAGGTCAACATGACTTTGACCTTTGACCTCTAGGGTACATATCAGAATTACATGTATAAGTTTCTTTAAAAATAAACCCCTGATACATTTGAAACTTTGTTTGACAAGTGGTTCTGAAAAGTCATGAAATTACCTTACAAATGATATATAATATAACCCACTTTGAAAGCACTACCTTCAATTATTTGCCCATATTGTGCCATAGATGTTATAATGTTGGAAGCTGAGCCATAAAATTCCATGTAGTGGGGCAGCTATGTTTTTGGATTGTAACTTTGGTGATAGAGGCACCAAATTGCACCCACACAGCTAAAACAGGGTTTTAAAAAGATTTGTAGATACATGTCCATCACAGTATTCACGCATTAACCCCACAGAAGTCAATAATCCAGGGTAGGCAACAACACATCCGCCACGCTGACCATCACGGGGGCCCCACGGGGGTGTCTGCTTAGTCCCCTTAGTCCCCTGTTAGCAATTTATGTTATTCTTCAATAACACAAATTCCAAAGCAAATCAGGGGGAGGAAAATTGGTTTATTCAAAGAGGACAAATCATACGGGGAGGTAGATTGTCATTCTCCCCTGTCCTCAGTGATGCTCTCTCAGTGATTCGCTCCACAGAACAAAGGGAGAACATGTAGATTTATAACCCAGCCCTAGCCTGTGGTTGACCAATTAGAATTCCTTGCAATAAAACTAGCCAATGGCCAAATAACAAGTATCCTATTTCAGAAGACATATTCCTCCCATGTCTCTGAACCAGCGATCAATAATTCCCTATTACAGAAAAAACACAATTTCCCTTAATCGTTATTATTCTATTGACTTCTCGTCCTTTTGACCTCTCGTCCTCTGTCTCTGCGTTATGTATTTATCTTCAACATATTCTTACTCCTCCTGTACACCCTGTTCACCCATGACTGCTTGGCTGCACACGACACCAACACCATCATCAAGTTCTCTGACAACATGACAGATCACCAGCTACAATGAGGCAGCCTATAGGGAGGAGGTCAAAGACCTGGCAGTGTGGTGCTACGACAACGACCTCTCCCTTAACGTCAGCAAGGCAAAGGAGCTGATCATGGTCTACAGGAAATGGAGGGGCGAACACACCCCCATCCACGTCGATGGGGCTGTAGTGGTGCAGGTCCTGAGCTCCACTACAATGTCCACATCATAAAGGAACTAACATGTCCACATCACTAATGAATTAACATGTTCCACAGACACCCACACAGTTGTGAAGAAGGCATGACAGCCTCTTACCCCTCCGGGGGCTGAAAAGATTTGGCATGGGCCCTCAGATCCTCAAAAAGTTATACAGCTGCATTATTGAGAGCATTCTGACTGGTTGTATCACTGCTCGGTATGGCAACTGCAAGGTACCTGACTGTAAGGCACTACAGAAGGTGATGAGTACAGCCCAGTACATCACTGGGGCCGAGCTCCCTGCCATCCAGGACCTCTATACCAGGCGGTGTTAGAGGGAGGACAAAATAATTGTCAAAGACACCTGCCCCATCCGATGATACCCC